>NC_058130.1:588546909-588696867 GCF_016433145.1 Gracilinanus agilis
AGGACACAAGACAAAACAAGGGGAAAGGCCCGGGGGGGGGGGGGGGGGGGGGGGGGGGGGGGGGGGTGAAGGGGAAAGGTGGAGCATGAATCAGGTAACCATGTTAAAAATGTATATTAATAAATGTTAAAAAAATGCTAAGTATATCTCTTACTAAAGATGCAATAAAATTATTTTAAAGTGTCATTAAAGAAAGGATTAAAAATTAATTGAACACTAAAAGATTTAATCCTAAAGAATGGGGCAGCTAGGTTGCTCAGTGGATGGAGAGCTAGGCCTGTAGAAGTGGAGGGAGAGGTACCAAGGGAGAGGTCCTGGGTTCAAATCTAGCCTCAGAAGTGTGACCCTGTGCTAGTCACTAAACCTCAAATGACTAGTCCTTACTGCTCCTCTACTTTAGAACCAATGTTTATGATAGAACATAGTGTTTAAAAAAAATCCTAAAGATTGTTAGTCAGTCATAGAAACAATAGAAAACTTCATCAAGGAAAATGATGACTTTTAAAAATCATACCAAAACTTGTGAGATATAGCCAAATTGGTCCTCAATATCTATGAATATTTTCAAAAACAACAACAAAACAACCAACCAATAAGCAAATTGAGGGTTCAGTTTCTTAAAGCAGGAAAAACAACAAACCAAGATTCTAATTAAATAGCAAACTAGGAATTCTGAAAATGAAACAAGAACTTAATGAAATCAAAAGCAAAAAATTTCTCATTGCATTGATAAATGCATCTTGTAGCTATTTTTAAAAATTAATAAAATTGTTTACTTAGTCTGATTTTTTTAAAAAGGGACCAAATTGTTAATATAAAAAAATAAGCAGAGCAGTTATGATAATTGAAGATGAAATATATGAACTATCAGAAACAATTCCATGGGAACAAAAATGACAATAGTGAAAATGAATGTTTATTAAAAAATATAAATATTAACATGAGATTACCTAATTCAAAATCAGAAAAAAGAAATGCCTTAAATTAAGTCTCAATGAAACCCTAGACAGAACCAGATGGATTTCTAAATAAATTTCACGAAATACTCAAAGGAATGATAAATTCTTATATTCCGTAATACATTTATAAAAATCAGAAAATAAACGTGAATGGACTTTCCTTTCCTTTCTGATTTTTATAAACAATTTATGATCTTGACACTTAAATTAATGAAAAACAATGCAAAGAAAGAAAACTAAAGACTAAGACTTAAGGAATGTCAACCTTAAAAAATGTTGAAAAGAGTAGAGCAATATATTAAAAATATTATATGATAATACACAGCTGAATTCGTGCCAAAAATGCCAGGTGGTTAAATATAAGAAAAACTAGGACAATCTATATTAATAACAAAAATTAGGTAAGACCTGTTACACCAATAGCAGCTAGATGGTACAGTGGATAGAATGCCAGGTGTGGAGCTGGGAAGTCCTGAGTTCAAATTTGACCACACTCTGTAGCTGGGTGACCCTGAGCCAATGCTATTTGTCTCAGTTTCCTTATGTGTAAAATGAGCTAAAGTAGGAAATGGCAAACAACTGAGGAGGAATCTCTGACTAATGTTAAACTGGAAGATTGGAGAAGGCTTCTTGCAGAAAGCCAGATTTTGTATTTCATCCTGGAGGTAACAGGTAGCCACTGGAGTTCATAGAGTCTGTGTGGGTGGAAGTAAAAGGGTCAGAAAGGCAAAATGGTACCACAAGGGGTTAATTAGAGTATGTGGCTGGAAGTCACGTGGTCAGATCGGCGCTTTAGGAAGATTACTTTGGCGTCTGAGTGGAGAGTGGACTTGTGGTAGGGAGAGCGAAGGTGGACCAGGGCCGCGGCCTGGTCAGCTGGAAGAGGGAAGATGTATCAAAGGTATAAGAATACCACTACCCGTCACCGGTCCCGTTTTAAATAGCTTTGCAGCCCCCTAGCGGAATTACAGTTTTTGTTTAGTCTTTACATTTGGTGTATTCTCTTTTATCACATTAAAGCCCCGGGAATCCGACTGCCCTTAACAAGTTAGAAAAATAAAATTATTTTAATTAAAAAAAGAAAAAAAAAAAAAGATACTACACTTGGGAAAATGTTCTCAGGGGTGGGAGGAACCAAGTTCGGCCTAGGACGTCCCACACCCCCTAACTCTCCTAGGGTGGTAACGTCATCTGGGCGGTGGGCGGGGCCACGTGCGGGGCGTCTCGGCCAATCGCCACCTAGGACGGTTCTGGAAGTGTGGCCGGAACTTCCGGATCTTATCGATTCCTTTTGGTTTCTCCTCCTTCTGTCCTTAGTGTTTGCGAGAGTGACTGTGGCCATGTGGGTCGCGTTAGTTCGGCCGCGCTGCTTCTCTTGGAGCGGGACGGAGCTCTCGGTTTGGAGAGGGAGAGGGGTCTTGGCGGCCCGAGCCAGGAGTCGGCGGCCGAGCCCTGCGGCAGGTGGAGGCGGCGACACCTCGGTGCTCGGTGCCCTTCGGGGTCGCCCCCTGTGTCGGAGTCTGCACGGTTCGCCCGCCGCCTGCGGCAGCAAGAATTTGCTCAAGAAATTTTCTTCGAAAACCAAGTAAATGGGACGGGGAAGAAGGCAGCTCGGTGGTGCGGTAGCTAGAGCGCTAACCCTCGTCCCCTGTTAATCTGGAGATCATGGGCAAGCCCCTTCATCACCCCCAGCCTCATTTTCCTCCAATGCCTCATCAGTGCTTGTCGATTTTTTACGATCTCATGTGAAATGGAGATAACAGCAATATCCGCGCCTGCCCTACGATTGAGGGAGATCCATATATAGCTCTTTGTACACCTTAAAACGTCACATAAATTAGCTGTTAATATTTTGGGGAGGGAGATGTGAAGATGTGCCACCGGTGTCCTCAGACAGTTGTTGGAGTTCTTTTGGAGCTCCACTTCTAGTGAGTTTATGATTCTTCATGGATAGGGTGCCAGGCCTGGAGATGAGGGTTCTATATTTCAATATATTGGCCTCAGACACTAGCTTTGTAACCCTGTGTGACTAGGCTGTGGCCTAGCCCTTACCACTCTTATGCCTTAGAATCAATATCGATTCTGGGACACAAAATAAGGGTTTAAAAAAAAAGGAAGAAAGACTCATTAGCTCTTGCTGCTGAATCTCCCAAATCATAGGTGCCTCATTTTAAAGATGTAAGCAAGCCAAAGAGTCATCCAGTCTGAGCTCTCCTATTAACAGATGAGAAAACCCATGGCCAGAGGAAGTTGAGGAACTTGCCCAGCGTCTCGCAGGTATTAGTGGTACAGAAAATCAAAGTTGAATAATCTGACACCAGATTCACTTGAATTTACTGTGCCCCAACTGTAGAGTAACAGCTGGCTTATTTGCTCATACAACTATGGTAATTATTAGGATAGGAAGAGAAAAATGCAATGCTTAGGTGATTGAGCACTCTGCCCAGTTAGATTCCATGGAATCTTAGAGCTGGAAAGAATCTTCAGATTATGCCCAGCCCTCTCATTTGAGGAGAGTAAGAAAGTATGGGTATGCCTGATAATGATTTGTCAGGCCCTCAAAAAAACATGTAAAATTTTGGATAATGTGGAAAGCACTAAATTTTTTTGAACACTTCTGGAAAATTGAAAAGTTTGATTGTTCAGGTTGTAAAATCTCCCTAGGCAATATTGATAGATTAACCTGTAGTTTACAGATATGCTGGGATTCTCCTGTTAAAACTTTGTTCCTACTCATATACTATATGAGCTTAATAAAAGAATAGCCTAAAACTTTATACCAATAGTTCTCAATTTTTGTTTCTATTCTGGGTACATTTTCAATAATTTTTAAGGGATCCTGTAAAGGGGTCCAGAAATGGTTAAGAATCTCTACTTTTTGCCATAAACATTGACCTCTACTAGCCCAGTTACGAACTTTTCATTTCCCCAACCACCCTAAAAGAATATGGCATTTTTGCTTTTAAGATTTCAACATTGTTGGAGCAGTCTGAAGGAAGATAATTTTGTACTTGGTACTTGAAATCATCCAAAATATAATGGACTGTATAGAAATATTATGTACTAGTTGTTTCTAAATTACCTTAATTTTAATATCTTCTAAACCATATAATTGTTGGGCATTGAAAATGAGCATTTGACTTTGTATACCATGGGGAAGTCTGGGTGCTTTAATAAACACATTCATGGTAATGGGAAGTTTATAGGGTTGGTCAAGCTGAAAAGCTAGACCTTATATCTAGGAGAGAATGGTTGAATATGTCTGCCTTTGGGCTGACATGAGGGACAGGTGGACAGGCCACTTTAGAGCCTGTTGGTGATTTGAGATAAATCAGTCTCTTGAGTTGTCCCATCTCTGAAATATGGTTCCTGCTACTATTCTGATCTAGCTTCCTAGAAGTAGTAGTTGTGTCATTGTTGTCAATATTAATATTCAGAAAATATCTCTAGAGCAACAGGATATTTCCTGTATTTGCATTGGTTCTGCCAGAGATTATATCCCATTCATTTTTCAAAAGAATAGCTCTATTGAGTCAAAAATTCCCTGTCATTTTAAACCTGACATTTTGTAAAGCTTACTAATGACATAGTAGGCCTCACATGGCCATGACTTTTAGGTTCTTACTTGGTTTTAAGTAATGATAAAAAGGTGTGTGGTTGCATTAAAAAAAAAAATCACTGCCACAGAACTACTAATGCCACTAAGTTTAAATTTTTATGAATAGAGCCCAGATACTTTTGGGTAATTTGGAGGAGAGGATCTTGAGAATTTTTTTCTGCCTTTGTACAGTTAAACAGAACCAACATAAAAAGCTGTCTAGACTTGAATTGACTTCATTTTCTTTACCCACTACTAAGTAGTTTTTAATTAGATTGAACGTCTAACTTTAGCTCTTTCATTATATAGCTGTGGTGTCCAGACTTCTCAAGAGTCATAACTTTTTTCTTCAAGTTACTATCAAAGCAAATGTAATCTTTCTATTTTCCTCACAGAAAGAAGTTCTGGTATGAAAGCCCTTCCCTAGGACCTTACCTTGTAAGTAAAAGGTGCTGGGGATAGTATAATTTTAGTCCTAGAGTCTTTTGCTAAATAAGCCTGGACACATTTGTAAGTGTATAGTATTTTCATTCTGCTGCAAGGTTAGAGAAAAGATGTATTCATTTTTAAAGTAAGATTCTTCAGGGGGCAGCTGGGTAGCTCAGTGGATTGAGAGTCAGGCCTAGAGACAGGAGGTCCTAGGTTCAGGTCCGGCCTCAGACACTTCCCAGCTGTGTGACCCTGGGCAAGTCACTTGACCCCCATTGCCTACCCTTGCCAATCTTCCACCTATAAGTCAATACACAGAAGTTAAGGGTTTAAAATTAAAAAAAAAAAAAAAAAGATTCTTCAAGGGTTGCCAATCATTACCATATTACCTACTTGCCTCTTTTATAGGACAAGAGTATCTTTGTGTAAGAAGGACTAGTTGTCATAGTAAATGGAAGATGAAAATTTCTTGTTGTTTTTTTTGCTGAGAACACAGGATTATTCACTTGCACTATTTTCTGCAATCTATGTTCCTAGTTTTCAATTAAACGAATATGACTGATTGAATTTATAGCTGCTTCAGAATAAAAATCTATATAGACTGCTAATGAATTTAGATTTACAAATATTTATGTGAATGCTTTTATCTAAGAAAGAATCAAAGAAGTCATTTGTAAAAGAAGCAGTTAGCATTTTCTCACTGAAAGCCAAGACAACTCAATATGGTTTTTGTGGGCTATTTTACATTTAGAGAGGTTGGCCAAATGCAATTTGAGTATTCTTTGATATCCTTTCCTTTAAATTTAATAGGTGTTAATGTACTAAGATGTTAGTCACTTTTAACTTGTGTGTTCTTTTTCTCTTTGAAGACTCGCAACCCTTCCAGCTGGGAAAGTCTAACGAAACATACTTCAAAGAAGACCAGGAAAGAAGACAGCATACGCAAAAGAGCCCTGGATGGCATTCTTTATCAAGCATTGTCAGATCTGATGTGTACCTTTGAAGTGAATCAAGATATCTATGATCTGAATGTGGAATTTTCAAAGGTGTAAAACATAGTGGCCACAATTTCTGAAAAGTTGTGCTGATGAAGTTTCAGGCCTCGCATCAATTATGCATTAGGAGTCTTCTCATTGACAGTTACCAATTCATGCCCAAAGACTGTAGTTGTAGGTTGCAGGGGTAGCATTAAAACTTTTCATTTCAAAAAGCTAAAAGAAAATTAGAATGTGTAAATGTAGGCAAATGTCTGTGTAGAAAAACAATACCAGAAGGTGTTGTGAGAAAGAAGTAAGTCAGATTTTTTTTTTTTAATCCATTTCTGTGAGCAGATAGGTGGCAGAGTGGAGGGAGTTTTGAGTGTGGAGTCAGGAAGATTTGAGTTCAAATGTGACCCAAGACATCTAACTAGCTGTGGTGACCCTGGGCAAGTCACACTTAACCCTGTTTGCCTCAATTTCCTCATCTATAAAATAAGCTGCAGAAGGAAATGGCAAACCACTCTACTAGCTTTGTCAAGAAAAACCAAAAGAGGTCAGAAAGAGTTGGATAAGTTGTATCCAATAAGTTGGATAAGTTCAATTGGAAAAGGTCTAAACAACAACAAAAACAAGCTTTTCCTACCATCATTTAAAAGTGAATACAACCTTAATGGAAGGAGAGTCCCATAGTATTCTAATAGAGAGGGATCCCTGAAAATAAAGGACTAAATGTGCAATGTTGGGGTGTTTGCTAAATTGGGAGGAGTTAAATACTAATTTTTGTTACTTACTGGATGAAATTGTTTTTTGTATACACAAAGCTTAGGAGAACAAAACCTGATTAAATGATTTTATTTTTGGTTGGTGGTATTTCAGGTATCTCTTGCTCCAGATTTCTCCGCCTGTCGTGTATATTGGAAGACATCCCTCTCTGCTGAGCAGAATGATCACATAGAAGCAGTTTTACAGAAGAGCGCTTCACGTATCAGGTGCTATCATTTTGCTTTCTAAATGATTCTGGAATTGTAGTTTTCATAGTGTATTAAAGCTTTCCCAAAACATCCCATTTTTTTGTTCATAATTAAATTATCTTAGATTTTTCCTCATTAATTACATTCTCTTATGGAAAGTTTTTAAGTAGTTTTCTAGGAAGTTCATAGCATATTTTGGCATTTCACAAAAAAATACCTTTTTTATTTAGTGGTTTCAAAACTTTGTTTTCTTCGGGCTTAAAGTATACAAATAAAACTTTATTAACTGGAACCCAGGTCAATAAACATTTACTAAGAACCTACCATGTTTGATTTGAGGAAGAAGCAGTGTTTAGATAAAATAGACTTTTTTTCACTCCAGCTAACTGGTTACTGCACCAGAAATTCCCAATTTTTTACTGTACTTTTAGGTGAAAGAAGTAAATTTCAAGAACATAAGCTTATATAGAGGATTTAGTTTTTTTCACTTCTAGGCAATGTCCTAGGTTAAGCACACATTTTTGTCCAATCTTCTGTATCAATACTAAAATACCATGAAAATGGGTATGTAGGATGATGGTTTTTGAATATATTACATAATTCTGAATCATAGATTCCAAAAGGGTTAAAATATATTCTCTGTAATAATAAATGAAGGAATATACACTCACATTTTATTCACACATTTTCTAAAATTAATGTTTTATTGATGATCAACTCCATTTGAAACATTCCTGTGTAACAATCAATAATTTAGTATAGCTAAACAAAATAATACATATCCACACATTGGTCATATCTGAAAATATATGCCTTATTCTGCACCTATAATCTATCACCTCTGTCAAGAGGAACAAAGCATACTTTGCTGTTAGTGCTCTGAAGTCACAATTGGTTTAGTAGTATTTTCTTTTACATTATTGTGATAATTGGGCAAATTGTTTTTCTTATTTTGCTTATTTCACCCAGCACGGTTCAAAATAAGTTTTACTGGAGACATGTTAAAACTTAAAATATCTAAAACTGAACTCAGTACCTCATCTCCCCCTTCCTTTCTCAGATTTCACCATATATGACTAAAATGACACTATCTTCTTTCTCTCCTAGGTTTGTCTCCTTATGCATTATTCTGGACTCCTCACTGTCCTTCACACCTCATATATAATAATCAGTCACCAGTCTTTGCATTTTTCTCTCTTTATCTCTCATTTGCAACTTCTTCTCTCTGCTCACACACTGACCACCTTAGCTTAGACTCTTAACTTCTTAACTGTAGTATTACAATAGTCTTCTAATTGTTCTCTCTGCTTCAAATCTCTCATTCCTCTAGTCCATTATAGAATGCATAAATTCTTTATACATAATTCTGGTCATTTGACTCCCCTGCTTGGTCAGTTCTAGTAGCTTCCTCTAGAATGCCTCTGGTTGGCTTTTAAAGGCCTAGACATCCTGACTTCAACTTTTTTTTCCAGTCTTATTTTAGTTTCTCTCCCCCTCTCCCTTTCTCTTTCTCTCTCTCTCTGTGTCTCTCTTCTGTGTGTGTGTGTGTGTGTGTGTGTGTGTGTGTGTGTGTGTGTGTGTGTGTGTGTGTCTCTCTCTCTTCTTCACTCTGTTCCTCACACAATACACTCCATCTTCTATTTCATTGTCTTTGCAGGGCCATCCCCCATGCCTGGAATGTACTCTTTCTAAGTTTACTACCACTTCATAGAGTCACCCTCTTCTTTGAAGATATAGCTTAAGCACTATCTTCTATAGGAAACCCTTCCTGGCTCCCTCCTTCTCTCCTTCCCAAACTTTCGTTGCCATTTAGTTGTCATAAATATAAATATTTACAAAATAGTTAAGTACAAAACAGTCTGGTAGAGACTACTTTGTACTTAACTACTTTGAATATATTTGTACCTGTTAACTTCACGTGTGTATATATATATGTACACACACACATTTATTCATTTATTTGCTTATTTATTTATTTATTTTTATCTTTCCCTCTTACCTTCCTGGAGTATATGCTGGCAATGCTGGATCAAAAAGTATACATAACTTGGTGATTTTTCTGGTATAATTCCAAATTGTTTTCCAGAATTGCCATATCAATAGACAGCTCTATCTCAGTGCATCAATGGGCTTGTCTTTCCACAACATCCTCATTGTTTACCATTTTCATATTTTATTGTCTTGAATCATGCATATAATTATTAAAAGATTTGAATTTTTCTTTTGAAAACAGCCCTGTCCTCTCCTTTGGCCACTTATCTATTGGGAAATGGCTATTATATAGAAGGCAAACTGACATAGGACTTGTATTCCTAACCTCAATTTCTTTATCTGTAAAATAGAGATCATAATAGTATCTACCTCATAGGTTTGTTTGCATCTCAATATAATATAGGTAACATGTTAGCAAACTTTAAAGCTCTGCATGAATGTTAGCTATTATATATTGGTACCACTTCCCTATATATATTGAACACGAAACCTTTTTCAGAAATAGTTTTAGTAAACATTTTTTGCCATTTCACAGTTTCTTTATTGTAGTTTCTATGCAAAATTAAAAATAATAAAAATTATTTTATCTTTTGATTACTTCTGTCCTTTGGTCGAAAATTTTCCTACTAGCCATGGCTGTGCAAAGTACCCCCTTTTTTTTACTCATTTTTTTTTAATGTTATGACTTCTTATATTTAGGTTTTGCCTCCCTTGAAACTTACCGTTTCATGTGGTGGAAGATGTTACACTAAACCTTCCTGCCAGACAGAGTTTTCCCACCAATTCTTGTCAAATAGGGAGCTCTTGACATAGTAGTTTGTAATTTTGGCTTTCTGGAGCACAAGGCTATTCTGTTAAGTTGCTTCTGGGTCTTGTTTACCTAATTCGTATTTTAGGAAGATTTTAAAAAATACAGTTTATCTTATATTAATTAGATTAATATTATAAATTAAATTAAATTAATTAAATGACATAATTCATTTATCCATAATGTCCCATTCTTTTGACTCAGTAATTCTGCCATTGGGCATACAGTCCAAGGAAGCCAATGATAGAAAACAAAGTCTAACATATTCCAGCATTCTAGCAGCACTTGTTTATAGTAGCAAAAACTCAAAATAAGACCTGGGAGAATGGCTGGAAAATCTGTTATGAGAATCTAATTTAATATATTGGACCATAAAAAATGATGAATATAGAGAATTCAGAGAAACATGGAAACATTTTATGAACTGATAGATGATGGTCAAATAAGTAGAATCAAGAGAACAATCTTCACAGTGACTACAATAAAGCAGATTAAAAGATCACTAAAAAGTGACCCCTGAAGATCTAGGTGAATACATAGCTTCCTACTTATGACAAAGAACCAAGAAACCTATAGAACAGAAAATTACAAGTATTATAAGATGTGGTCAATGTAATAGATGTTTTTGGTTGTTTCTCAGTTCTCTCTAGTGAATATTTAATCTAGAGTAGGGGCATTTAACAAAAGGCATCGATTAAATAATTTAAAGAAAAAAACTTTTCTCAAACTTTTGAATACTTGGGTTTTATTTTATTGTAAAGACGATATTATATCCTTGAGCACTAAGGAATTCCATTTTCATGTATATGCTCTCACTACAAATTTAAATATTATCACCATATATAAAAGCTAAACCTATGTTATATAAAATTTTTGTCAGATATGGTACTTTGCAGTACTTATGTGTGCAATAACAACGGGATAGGGAATGATAACCTGGAGTATAGAGAACTCTCTGATGAAGAAAATCCCTTTATAAATCAAGATTGGCTCCTTCTTTGCCACATTAGTCTTAGAAAATTGCCTGGAGCACTAAGAGGATAAGTGAATTGCCTGAGGCCACACAAGCAGTTTATGTCTGAAGTAGGACTTGAACTCATGTCTTCCTGATTCTGAGATCTGCTTTCTATATAATGCCATATACTACCTCTCTATAATAATAGATAACAATTTTATTTTTTTTTTAAATTTTATTTTTATTTTGAACATTTTCCCATAGTTACATGTTTCATCTTCTTTCCATCTCCCCAAAACCCACCCACCCCCATAGCTGACACACAATTCCACTGGGTTTTATATGTATCATTGATTAAGACTTAATTACATATTATTGATAGTTGGACTAGAGTTTCGTTTAGTGTCTATATCCCCAGTAATATCCCCATCAGCCCATGTGTTCAAGCAGTTGTTTTTCTTCTGTGTTTCTCCTCCCACAGTTCTTCCTCTGAATGTGGCTAGTTTGCTTTCTTATAAGTCCTTCAGCCTTGCTCTGGATCCTTGCATTGCTGCTAGTAGAGAAGTCCATTACATTCTATTGTACCATAGTGTATCAGTCTCTGTGTACAATGAATAGGTAACTATTTTATAGCACTTGAAGGTTTGCAAAGCACTTTACACGTATGATCTCATTTGATTGGTAGTAATAGGATAAAGTGTCAGAAGGCCTAGATTCAGATCCTAGCTCAGCTACTTAGTCAACAAATATTTATTAAACTCCTACCATGTACAAAGTGCAAAGCACAAAGTAATGTCCCGAACACTGAATCAAAAGGCACAGTTGATGAGAGTGCTTATAAATTTTATGTAGGAGCCATAGTGCGTAGGGTGCTGCCTCAGAAGCTATCTCTGTGACTCTGGATAAGTCACTTAACCTCTTCAACTATAAAATGAGGATAATAATAGCACTTACCTCAGAGGATTATTGTGATAATCAAATGAAATATTTGTAAAACACTGAGCACAGTGCCTAGACCAGTGATTCCCAAAGTGGGTGCCACCACCCCCTGGTGGGTGCTACAATGATCCAGGGGAGCGGTGATGGCCACAGGTGCATTTATCTTTCCTATTGCTATTAAAATTTAAAAAAAAATTAATTTCCAGGGGGCTAAGTAATATTTTTTCTGGAAAGGGGACAGTGGGCCAAAAAAGTTTGGGAACCACTGGCCTAGACCATTGTAGGTCCTTATTAAATTCTTCTTTTCTTTCTTCCTTAATAAAGGTCAATATTCAGTATATTATAACAATATAATAGAAAGAGCCTTCACCCTACAATTGAATATGGTTCTGAAAATGATCTTTGATATGTCCTTGCTTTATTAGTTACTTTACCTCTCTGAGCCTCACTTTCCACGTTTATAAAATGAGAATAATTTTTGCACTACTTGTGCTTCAGAATTGTTTTAAGGAAGCATTTTGAAAACCTTAAAATATACAAAGGGAGTTTTTGTTATAAAAGTACTTTTAAGGGCCCTAATTTTAAAAAAACAAGCTAGTGTGTTAATAATAGTTATTATTCTACAGTGCAATCTTTTTTCTCATGTCACAGTTAACTGCTGGAGACTTTTTTAGGTTGACATTTTAGTTCTAGGTTAGGTTTCTAAACTAGTTTCTTGCCACTGATTTTAAAGTCATAATGTGTTTTTATTTTAACAGCATCACACCTCTCCAGTAAATGTCATATTAAAGCTGAGTAAATCTTTGGGACTTCTGTTCTTTTTAGGCATCTTTTAATTACTCATCAGGTGCTAAGAAATGTTCCTCCTATAGTATTTATTCGGGACAAAGAAAGTGCAGCAATAGCAGAGGTAAGTAAGACTTAACATCTAATGCTACATATAAGTAACATTAGGTTGCCAAGGTAAATTTTATTTTGGCAGATATATTATTCCCCTTGCTAGGAAAATGTAGTAGAGTGATTTTTCATTCTTGTTTTGGAAAAGGACTTAAATTACAGGGACATAAAACTTGATATGAACATGTTGAAAGAACTTGAAATTGAATCTCTTGTGAATTAAATTATTATCCCCAAACTGCTTTGCTTTCTCCACTTGAAAAAAATGTAGACTCTCACCCAAACCCATTTTAGTATAACAAGATACTATTAATTTCCCATTCTAGTTTTGAAAAGATCTAGTTATTTAGTAACATGTTATTATTCAGTTATATTATGTTATGTTATCTAGTTATATTATGTTAGTTATCTGGTACCATGTTCTATTGATTATGGATCTGGGCATTGGTATGGATGTTTCTTCCATTTACACAGAATCCAGTTCCTTTATAACTTAATAGATGGTCTTTAAAAGTTGTTGTAGTAGAAAATTCAGCTGGTCTTTATCCATCACATACATGAACCATCATCATCAGCCCTGTATTTGAAGTCTTTCTAGCTTGTTAGGACCTTCCAAAATTTGTGCTCCACTAGTTTACCCTCGGAGAACCCATGTCAAGATATGGCCTTGTAAGGGTGAAAAAGGGGTTTTATGGGTTCAATATTTTAAAAGATGGTCACCAGAGGATTGAACTATTATCAGTCCTCAATTAAGAATAATCTCAAGTCAAAATTGACTTTTATGGTGATTTATTTACAATTAGGAAGGTTGAAGGTAGGGAAATTGAGAGAGAGAAACTCTGGCCCGGACCAGAGGCCCGAACCAGGTAGGGATTCAGAGGCCCAGCAGAGGGGCACAGAGGTTAATTAAACAAGGCTTCTAGCCACAAGGCCTTTTACAATTAGAGAGGCCTCCTTGAGGCTAGAGCCTCCAGAAATGCCAAGGGAAGAGAATGAGAGTCAGCCTAACTTACCCACATGACAATTCAGAAAGAAGCAGTCAGAGGTCCCACCAGAGATCCTTCTACACCAAGTTCAAAGCACCAACTCTCTCCACAGGAAGTTTCTATCATATTTAAAAGATAGCATCTTTCGTCACTTCCTGCATCCACCTCCTCATTTGCATGTCCAGTCACAATAGATGATTCTCATAGTACTGCCTAGGGGGCAGTCAGTTGATTCTGATTCGTCACCCACTCTAGTGCCTATGGGTTACGGACCTTCCAGAATTAGAGGTGTCCTTACATTTGCTGATTAAATTTAAAGACGGACAGTATAGACTTAATCTAATTATCACAGCCTCCAAATAGGTCTTTTGTGCAATTTGATTATTGCAAATAAAATAAATCTTCTAAATATTTTTAAATCCATAATTATAAAAGTCCCTACAACATTATTTTGAGATAAAATTTTTATGAAATGTGCTTTACCTAAGAAATGGAATCTGATGGTTAGTTTGGCATTTGATAAATAATGATGAGATATTTATCTATTTCAGGCATTTTCTACTTTTAGAAGCAATAAATTAATGGAGAATGTCTCTTAAGGTTGCTGTTTGTGTTCCTTGTAGTCAATTAATTCCTCAGTTTTAGGTCAAGGCTACATGGCAGGTTGTCGATGATGCTCTCACATAAAAATCATTTTGATGCCTCTGTAGTCATTCACTTGCATTGCTTCTTTTACAAGTTTTTCAACAGTCTTTCAACCTATAAGAGAAGATTAGGGAATGTTATGAAAAGGAAGATTTAATAACAGTATTTGAAGCATTTTTCAAAAATACTTTTTAACACCCAAGAGAAATACTTAGGGAAATCAATCAAAGCTGCACGTGAAAATCAGTCCAAATAATTCAGCACTTCAGAAAAAATTCTAAGTAGTCAAACAGTAAGCATTTATCAAGTGCCTACTATGTGCCAAAGAATTGAGGAAATGGTTTTAAAAGGCAGCTGTTCCTCAAAATATTGTGAAGTATAGAAAGAACCATGTAAATTGAAATTTTAAGATCAGCACTTGAGACCATATTAGGCATAACAGTATTAGTAAAATTTGTAAATGTAATTTTAGATTATATGATTTAAAAAAATTTACAAAATAACCTGATAAGAGGTCAGATTGTACAGGTATCAAAAGTAGAAGGATCCCCATTTTGATGATGAAGAAACTGAGATTTTAGAGATGAAGTAATATACCCAAGGTGATGTAGCCAAAATCATGGAATCCTAGTTATGTGGGATTGACCTCAATCATCTTGTCTAATCCATACCTAAACAAGAATATCTCTTGCAGCATCCCTGTGGAATTGTTACCTGATCTCCAGAGCAGTCCATTATCCTTTTGGACAACTCTTATTTTTTATATAATGTTTATACTTATGTTTAGTCTAAACCTTCCTTTCAGGAACACATGCTTATTATTCTTTTGGCTCTGAGACCAAACACACAATTCTAATCCCTTGTCCACAGGAAAGCCTTTTAGACACATGAAAATATCTAGTCCCTTCAAGTTCCTTCTAAATTTTCTTTAGGATAAGCTTTCCCTATTCTTTCATTCAATCCTTCTGTTTTCTTATGACATGGCCTATTCTCCCTTCCTAGTCACTCATTTTTGGGCATTTCATCCTGTCTTTAAGTATGGTACTTAGATTTGAACATAATATTCCATGCGTTTTGAGACCTGTAAGGTACAGAAGGATTATATCTCTTTTGCTGGGGACTGTGCTTCTCCAAGGGTATTGAAGGAGCTTTTGCTTTCTTTGCTGCCTGATTATATTTGACTCACTGAACTTGCAGTCCATTAAACTTTCCTATCTATTTCAGACTAACTACTCTTCCATCTTGAACTTGTATTTTTTTTTAACTGAAGAACAGGACTTTAGATATTAAATTTCATCTCATCATAGATTACCATACCAAACAACATAGGACCCAGCAGATCCCAGGGCACTTTATTATCAATTTTTCAAATTGACATTGGATTGTTGGTGAATATTCTTTTTGTTGGATTATTCTCCCTCCCCTTGCCATATATAAAATAATATAATGTATATATCCCCCAGTCCATATATCTCCACTTTGTCACTAGGATAGCAGATGACAAGTTGTCAAACTCTTTGCCAGAATCTAGGTATAAGTAGATGAGATTTTTTTTTGTCATGACCTACCTGTTCTTTATGAAGCCAGGCTTCAAACCCTTCCTTTAATAATTTGTGTTACAAGTTTGTCAGAAATTGAAGTTCAGCTTAACAGGCTATGATATACAGACTTAATTTTATCCCTCCTTAAAAAAAATTAGAACATTTGTCCTTTTCTTCCTGCACCTTTCCCATAATCTTTCATATTTCTAAGATTACTGATAGTCATTCAGCAGTCACATGTGTCAGTGCTTTCAGAACCCTTTATATAGGTTCTCTACTACGTCCACTCCTAATTCTTTAGATTTTTCTATTTCCTTATTAATAATCTATCCTACCCTGCTGATGTCTTCAGTCCTTTGGTCTCTTTGATTTATGAATTCCTGCTTGGGGCTGTCATTTAAGGAAGCACCCAGACCATCTGTTCTCACTTCTCTCCTGCTTCCACTCCTGATTCTCCAGATTTTTCTACCTTGTCCCCACTTTTTTTTTACTTACCTTTCCTTTCCACTTTTATAAATTTTCTTCCCCCATTGAAACACAAAGTAAAATAATAGAAAGTAGTTCTGCCTTCTCTCCATTGCCTTGTTTTCATCATCCCTTCTACTTCAAGCAGAAGTACTGACCCTGCTTTGATCTTCCTTTTAAATGAAACAACAAAAAAACCACTTTGGTTTTTTTCAGTTTTTTTTTTCAGTTAGTAGAGTGAATTAGTCTTAGGTGTATTAGTAATATTCTATTTGCCAATGTTGAAACCAAGACTTGAACCTAGGCCTCAGGTGTAGATGGTAACAAAATGTAGTTGACTATTTTAATTTATTTTTCAGATTAATCGGTTACTGGAAATTGCTGATTTTGGACCCCCTGATGAAAAAGATTTGATACAAAGTGATTTAAGGTAAATAGCCTAATATTTCCTCTCATTCTTAGCCTCAGATTAAGGTTGCTTTTACATGGACATGTTCTGTATGTGAAATTCCTAGCACATTATATATTCTATTGTGCTAGAATCAGAACCAAAAAAACTAGTTTACTCATTTGTCAATTTTAGAAACTTTTCCAGGCTTATTTTATACGATCTTCTTGATCTATATGATTTAATAAGATCTTGATCTTGATAACTTTGTTACATTTACTTTTGATTTTTTGCTATGGTATTCATTCCATCTACATTGTTGTATTTACTGTGTCTCTTGTTTTCTTGGCTCTGCTTTTACTCTGCATCAATTTATAGACCTTTCCTTGCTTTATTCATCACATTCAGTATTTCTTATATGGATGAGTAAACAGAAGTGTAATTCTTTATTTTAATTGCTTTTTTCTGCTGTTGTCATTGGCAGAATTATTTACAAACCAGCTTTTCAAATAGCTACTTGTTCTATGGGGGTAATGATTCATATCAACTACCATTGAAGAATGTTGATGTCATTTAATTCCCTGTTTTATTACTTATCCCTCAGTGGTAAGGAAAACACAGAGAACATCTTGTTGTCTTAAATGTTGACATTTATATGCGAAAAGCTAAACACCAGAGGGTTGGCCCACAAAATCTCTGCTCTTTTGGTCTACAGAAACTGACGCATCTTATCTACTAAGGTATAGAGCAGTTTTAAATAGGTTTGATGGAGGTAGTACCGTAAAGTTATTGAATCATAGATTTAGAACTGGAAGTCATGTCCAGATGCCACCTATCTAGTCTAGTTCCCTCATTTTACCAATAAGGAAATCCAGGGACAAGGCAATTAGTATTAATTACCTGCCCAAGGTCATGTAGTAGTAACTGAAAAGTCAGGATTTGAGCTCCAGGCCTTATGACTCCAAATCCAGTATTCTTTCTACTATATCAAAGTACATTTAAGTATTGGTTTATTGTTTTTAAGCTTTTAGAAAATGTGTTTATTCAAATGGTATAGTAGTCACAAAATATTACTTCCACATATCCATGAGGGATAGGGTAGGGAGAGTGGACACAAACTTATAGGACAAGTGAGGAACAATCATTTATTAAGTGCTTACTTGCTTTGTGTCCTAGGCACTGTGCTAAGCTCTAGAGATAAAAATGCAAGCAAAAAAGAAAGTCTCTGTTTTCAAGGAGTTTGCATTCTCATGGAAGAAGACAACACATGAAAGGGATCTGAAAATTGGGGTTTGGTGGATGTAGAAAGGAGAGAGTAGAGGAAAAAGGGATGAATCTATAGAGGAGAATGGCAGTGTGGCTGAAAAGTCCAGAAAGCCAGAACAAAGCCACGAGATGAATGAAAGAAGCCTAGTCTGGGCTCCTCTCCCAAAAGGTGACCCTAGAAAGAATTCACTGAAGGAAACAGGAGACTTCAGGGTCAGAGGTATTTTTCAGCATAGATGAGGGAATTTCCAAGGTCAGAAGGAAACTGAGGCATGAGGGCAAAGTCCGAAGAGTCAGAAGTGGAGCCAGGAGAGGAAACACTGGTAGGGAACTAGGATAAGGCACCTCACAACTCAAGATCAGCAGGGCCTCTATCTTCTTTCTCCAGGGAATCCCTACAAAGGACATTACACAGTTGATCTTATTCCATATGGATAATAAATTACTTTAAACCATATTCCAAACATTTTCCTTTCAAAGAGGTTGTTATTAATGATCTCCAGGGTAAGGAGTAAAGTACCATTCCTTCCTTTCTTCTGTACTTTGAAGTACTAAAGAGAAATAGAATTTTGCAATACTAGTAGCTTCATTATAGAGCTTGTGGTGAAAGATATTTTTAATGGCAACATTAAAGTGATTCCAGTTGATTTGAGCTCTGCCATAGTGTTTTCTGTTTAAAAACAGGATGGTTTTCAATCAACTTATAAACATTTATATTAAAAGTGATACTTTTATATGCCGTTGTAAGATAAGGTACTTTATAGTTGAAAATGTAAACAAAGCAATACCAGCTGGCTTCCCATGATATGTTACTTACTTGTTACAATACTTTTTATGAGTACCAAATGAAGAGAAAGGAAAGTAAGCAACCATTTGCTAGAGTTCTACGACCAAGGATTTTTCAAAATTTGTATTTATAGTTTTTGTTTTTACTTTATTGATGCATATGTCCTTTTCCCCTTTACTACTAAGTGACCTATTCCTGTAACAAAGAAAAGAGAAATTAAGTTCTGCAAAATTAATCAATACATCAACTAAATCTGATACTTATTTAGTCCTCCATCTCTTCATGGAAGAGTAGGAGTTGTATCTTCTAGTATAAAAGGGGCTAGTGCATAGTTTGGGCTTGTGGCTGCCCTCTATTTATCCTTTCTGTCATACCACATGCACATGTCAGTGGCTTTGAGCTCTTTCCCTCAGACTACTAAGAAATGAACTTTTGAGCAAAAAAGAATCAAATCAAAACTCCCTTAAACCAGATGGAAAACATCATTACAATTACAGCCTAGTGTTTGTTTGTTTGTTTTTCACCCTTACCTTCTATCTTAGAATTAATACTGTGCATATTGGTTCTTCGGCAGAAGAGTGGTAAGTACTAGGCATTGGATACTTATAAGTGACTTGCCCTGGTTCATACCACTAGGCAGTATTTGAGATCAGATTAGAACCCAGGATCCCCAGCCTCTAAGCCTGCCCCTCAATCCACTGAACCACCTAGTTTCTCTGTAAATATATATTTTTTCATACTAAAGCCCCAATTCTCTTGGTGACCAGAGGAGACACATCTTTAGGTTTGTTTATAGCCAGATATAGTAGAAAGCTTAATGATATTTTTTATTATAAAAATTTTAATTAATTAATTTAGAACAGTTTTTACATGATTATAGGATTCATGTTCTATCCCTCCCCTCCTCCTATCCCCTCCCATAGCCAACTCACAGTTCCACTGGGTTTTACATGTGCCATTGATCAAGACCTATTTCCATATTGTTGATATTTGCGCTAGGGTGCTCATTTTGAGTCAGTATCCCTAATTATATCCCCATCCTCCCATGCAATCAGGCCATTGTTTTTCTTCTGTATTTCTACTTCCACAGTTCTTCCTCTGAATGTGGATAACGTTCTTTCTCATAGGTCCCTTAGAGTTGTCCTGGATCATTGCATTGTTGCTAGTAGAGAAGTCCATTACATTCAATTTTACCACAGTGTATCCGTCTCTGTGTATAACATTCTCCTAGTTCTGTTCCTTTCACTTTGCATCAGTTCCTGGAGGTCATTCCAGTTCACATGAAATTCCTCCAGTTTATCATTCCTTTGAGCACAATAGTATTCCATCACCAACATATACCACAATTTGTTCAGCCATTCCCCAATTGAAGGGCATACACTCCTTTTCCATTTTTTTGCCATCACAAAGAGCGTGGCTATAAATATTTTTGTACAAGTCTTTTTCCTTATGATCTCTTTGGGGTATAGACCCAGCAGTGGTATGGCTGTATCAAAGGGCAGGCAGACTTTTAACACTCTTTGGGCTTAGTTCCAAATTGCCCTCCAGAATGGTTGAATCAGTTTACAACTCCACCAGCAATGCATTAATGTCCCAATTTTGCCACATCTACTCCAACATTTATTACTTTCCTTTGCTATCATTTTAGCCAATCTGCTAGGTGTGAATTGTTACCTCAGAGTTGTTTTGATTTGCATTTCTCTAATTAGAGATTTAGAGCACTTTTTCATGGAAAGCTTAATGATTTTGAAAAAAGAAGACAAAATTGTGTGTGTGTATGCCTATGTGTCTCTCCTAGTCATACTTGGTTGAGTTTCCTTATGTAAACTGTTTGTTCAATTTATTTGATTTATCTGGCAATTATTTAATGAAGGCATTAGGTGACTATCAAAAAATTGTGCTCGACAGAATCACTTGTATGGTCATGAAGGGCTGAGACTGAATAATTCTGAAGCAAGAGTAATAGCATAGTAGCTGCTGGTAACTCAGTGATTTGAGAGCCAGACCTAGAGATGGGAGGTCTTAGGTTTAAATCTGGCTTCAGATACTTCCTATCTGTGTAATCCTGGACAAGTTACTTGACACCCATTGCCTAGTCCTTACCCCTCTTTTGCTTTGGTAGTATTGATTCCAAGACAGAAGGTAAGGACTTTTTAAAAATAAAAAGAGAGTAATAGCATTAAAAATTTTAGCTTTCTTGCTGCATTCTTGGTTCTTCATAATTACCCAAGTGTTTTGGAGTTATGTGCATGGATGAGTTAACACATAGTGTGTTTTTATGTGGAGATACTTAAAATGCTTCTTTTATGCTGTTAATAAATGAAGATTTCCTCTTTTTTTGCCCTTTGAATTCACAGTGAACCTGAGGCTTCACTAGCCACTGAAACGTCTTATGTGTCGGAATCCACTGTTCAGCCAAGCCTCTTTGGAATTGACCATGAAGCTTTTCACAAGCAGATAATGGAGTACAAAAGAAGCAAAGGGAAAGAGCATGAGAGTATAAACATTGGGAGAGAAGAACAAGAGCAGGAACAGCTAGCTATGCTGAAGAAGCAAATGAAGAAGAAAATGAAGAAGGCAAAGCGTCCCAAGGATGATGACATCACCCCTCAAGAATATCTTCTTGACAGATATTGTGACCATCAGCCAAATGAAGATGATATATTTTTTGAAGAACATAAAACAGGTTATGAACTGAAGGAAGCATTAGAGGAATTAGAGTTAGAGGATAATAGTGATCATAAGGAACAGAATTCATTAATTACAGGTCCTAGAGAAAATAAACTTAAGAAGTGTTAAATTTTCTGATACTATTTTTTTTTTTCAGTTTGGTGGAGTTTGCTATTTAACATTAAACTGGTCCTAAAAAGCTACTCTTGTACTATCATTATACACATTATCTCTATTCCTGTTTTGAAAATTAAAAGCACATTTTTCCTATTTCAAAATGGGAATCAGTTAAAAACATATAGCAAAAATTTCAGGGAAAAACAAAAGCAAATTGGTCAAGAAATCAGTTATTTCTTCTGATCTAAGTTAACATCTGCTTAAGTGCCATACTACCATAGAGTTCATTAATGTCTAAATCTCATTCATGATAGATTTAAACTTACTTTATTATGGAAGGAGAACACAGAAGATTGCTATCTCTTTTTCTCTCTCTCATGTTAATCATTGTAATTGAAAAGTATGTTAAGTGCCTAGTTATGTGTGCCTAGCTATGCAGAGGGTGTTCACAATGAACTTCAACCCTGGAAAGAAGCATTCATACTAATACAAGAACTTTATTTTTGAATTTTATTTTTTAATTAATTAATTTATTTATTTGGAGTATTTTCCCATGGTTACGTGATTCATGATTTTCCCACCCTTCTTCCTTCCTCCCATCCTGGAAAGGGTGAGTAATTCCTCTGGGGTATACATGTATCATTTTTCAAAATCTATGTACATATTTTTCATATTTGCAATAGAGTGATCTTTTAACACCAGAACCCCAATCATAACCCCATTGAATCACGTGATCAATAATATGTTTTTCTTCTGTGTTTCTACTCCCACAGTTCTTTATCTGGATTGAATAGCATTCTTTCTCCCAAGTTCCTTGGCATTGTCCTGGATCATTGAATTGCTACTAGTAGAAAAGTCTGGTACATTAGATTGTGCCACAATGTCTCTGTACAATGTTCTCCTGGTTCTGCTCCTTTGACTCTGCATCAGTTCTTAGAGTTCATTCCAGTTCACATAGAAATCCTCCAGTTCATCATTCCTTTCAGCACCATAGTGTTCCATCACTATCAGACACCACAATTTGTTCAGCCATCCCTCAATTGATGGACACTCATTTTCCAATTTTTTGCCATCACAAAGAGCAAGGCTATAAATATTTTTGTACAAGGATTTTTTCTTAATACAAGAACTTTAAAGAAGCAACTCTGTAGTTGGTACTATAAACATAAGAGCCAAAGATGGGCTGTAATGGGAAAAATGCTCAGTTAATCCCTTTAGGCTTAAGTTTCCTCATTTGTAAAATGAGGTAGTTGGAGTAGGTGATCTGTAAAGCTCCTTCCAACCTAAAACCTTTGATCATAGGAAGTATTTTAAGCCTTCTCAATTGAACTCTCTAGAGTGTGTAATATGTTTGCTGAAGCTCTTCAGAGGAAATTCTGTTAATTTTTTGTCTGTAGGAAATGATGGGGAATCAAATTATCTTGCCTCAAAATAAATGTAAAGGGGGCACTTGGATTTATGGCACTCTCAATTTAGGTTAGTAGTTAGAAATTAGGCTTATTGATAATAAAAATATATCTTCTAATATAAAAGAGACAGTGCAATTTGGTAGGCTCTCAAGAACACTTAATTTCAGTTCATCTCTTCCTGAGAAGTATCTTGTTATTTTAAATAACATACCCTGAAAGTAATCTCTCATTTATAAGTACATTGTTAACCTAAAACTTCAGATTAAGTTTCAAAAATGTCTTATTACATTTTATTATTTCAAGCATTGTATATGCTGTGAGTTTAGACTTAAATGTTCTCTAAATTTTTGCCTTGACTCTTTATACTTTGATTTGCCTAACTTTGCATTTAATAAGATGAATTATTGGTGGTAATGTACGTTGTCTTGAAGAGACCTTGTGGGTAACTTCAGAGCTAAGAGGTGATTAGAAGTCAGGAGACTGAACACTTCTCCTTTACAGCCTCTCTTCATATATTTAGCGCTATTGATTCAAAAGTAAAGTGATTATACATTTCAAAATACATGAAATTAAGCCATGGTTATGGCTAAGTATAATAAAATTGGAGTAATAAAAGCATATGGGAAAGTAGGCTGGATAAATATACTTTAAGGTAGATTAGTACTTGTCACAGTTGTACCCCAAAGAGTGTTAACAGAGATTAGTTAAGCAGCTCTTGTGATGTAGAACTCTAACTGGTATTGCCCTTCATCCTTTGTTATCAAAGGATGACCAATGGCATCATGGGATGATGTCTTGACTTGTGAGTGAATTGGATTTAAGTGAGGCAGAATTACATAGTCATCAGCCTCACTTTCTCTTCCAGAGTCATTGAAGTCCAGGAGCAAGACAAAAGTCAAGATGACTGGCACTGGTCCAGGATGCAGTGGATGACTTTGGTATCTTTTTTTTTTTTAATTTTTTAAAATTTTATTTATTTATTTGTTTAAATGATTTTTATTTTTTAGAAAAGTTATCATGGTTACATGAGTCATCTTCTTACTTTCCCCTTCACCTCCCAATCTCTTCCCCACCATAGCCTATGCACATTTCCACTGGTTTTAACATGTGTCATCAATCAAGACCTATTTCCAAATTGTTGATAGTTGCATTGGTGTGGTAGTTTCAAGTCTACATCCCCAATCATGTCCGCCTCAAACCATGTGTTCAAGCAGTTGCTTTTCTTCTGTGTTTCCACTTCTGCAGTTCTTCCTCTGAATATGGGTAGCGTTCTTTTCCATAACTCCCTCAGAATAGTCTTGGGTCATCGCACTGCTGCTAGTACAGACGTACATTACATTTGATTTTACCACAGTGTATCAGTCTCTGTGTACAATGTTCTTCTGGCTCTGCTCCTTTCACTCTGCATCAATTCCTGGAGGTCTTTCCAGTTCACATGGAATTCCTCCAGTTTATTATTCCTTTGAGCACAGTAGTATTCCATCACCAGCATATACCACAATTTGTTCAGCCATTCCCCAATTGAAGGACATACCCTCGTTTTCCAGGTTTTTGCCACCACAAAAAGCACGGCTATAAATATTTTCGTACATGTCTGTTTATCTATGATCTCTTTTGGGTACAAACTCAACAATGGTATGGCTGGATCAAAGGGCAGGCATTCTTTTATAGCCCTTTGAGCATAGTTCCAGATTGTCATCCAGAATGGTTGGATCAGTTCACAACTCCACCAGCAATGCATTAATGTCCCAATTTGGCCACATCCCCTCCAACATTCATTACTCTCCCCTACTATCATTTTAGCCAATCTGCTAGGTGTGAGGTGATATCTCAGCATGTTTTGATTTGCGTTTCTCTAATTATTAGAGATTTAAAACACTTTCTCGTGTGCTTATTAATAGTTTTGATTTCTTTATCTGAAAATCGCCTATTCATGTCCCTTGCCCATTTATCAATTGGGGAATGGCTTGATTTTTTTATCTAATTGATTTAATTCCTTGTATATTTGGGTAATTAGACCCCTGTCAGAGTTTTTTGTTATAAAGATTTTTTTCCCAATTTGTTGTTTCCCTTCTGATTTTGGTTGCATTGTTTTTGTTGGTACAAAAGCTTTTTAATTTAGTATAATCAAAATAATTTATTTAACATTTTGTAATTTTCTCTAACTCTTGCTTGGTTTTAAAATCTTTCCTTTCCCAGAGATCTGACAAGTATACTATTCTGTGTTCACTTAAATCATTTATAGTTTCCCTCTTTATATTCAGGTCATTCACCCATTCTGAATTTATCTTGGTGTAGGGTGTGAGCTGTTGGTCTAAACCTAATCTCTCCCATATTGTTTCCCAATTTTCCTAGCAGTTTTTGTCAAATAGTGAATTTTTGTCCCAAAAGTTGGGCTCTTTGGGTTTATCATACACTGTCTTGCTGATGTCACTTACCCCAAGTCTATTCCACTGATCCTCCCTTCTGTCTCTTAGCCAGTACCATATTGTTTTGATGACTGCTGCTTTATAGTATAGTTTAATATCTGGTACTGCTAGGCCCCCATTTTTTTTCATTATTTCCCTTGATATTCTTATTCTTTTGTTCTTCCAAATGAAGTTTGTTATAGCTTTTTCTAATTCAGTAAAGAAGTTTTTTGGTAGTTTGATAGGTATGGCACTAAGTAAATAAATTAATTTGGGTAGAATGGTCATTTTTATTATGTTAGCTCATCCTACCCCCATGAGCAATCAATGTTTTTCCAATTGTTTAGATCTAGTTTTAATTGTTTGGAAAGTGTTTTGTAATTGTTTTCACATAATTCCTGTGTTTGTTTTGGTAGATAGATTCCTAAGTATTTTATATTGTCTAGGGTGATTTGAAATGGTGTTTCTCTTTCTACCTCTTGCTACTGTGATGTGTTGGAAATATATAGAAATGCTGATGATTTATGTGCATTTATTTTGTATCCTGCAACTTTGCTAAAGTTGTTGATTATTTCTACAAGCTTCTTAGTTGATTCTCTAGGATTTTTTAAGTAGACCATCATATCATCTGCAAAGAGTGATAGCTTAGATTCCTCCTTGCCTATTTTAATGCCTTCAATTTCTTTTCCTTCTCTAATTGCTACTGCTAGTGTTTCTAGTACAATGTTAAATACTACAGTTGATAATGGGCATCCTTGTTTCACAACTGATCTTACTGGGAAGGCTTCTAATTTATCCCCATTGCATATGATGCTTGTTCATTGTTTTAGATATATACTGTTTATTATTTTTAGGAAAGGACCTTCTATTCCTATACTTTCAAGTGTTTTCAATAGGAATGGGTGCTGTATTTTGTCAAAGGCTTTTTCAGCATCTATTGAGATAATCATGTGATTTTTGTTTGTTAGCTGACTTTGGTATCTTTGATGTTTGACCAAAATCTAAGCGCTCCCCAGTGCCTTCAGGACCATTGGAACAAATTGTTCTCATCTGCCCATTCATCTAGGGGAAGTGTTCACACCCTGCTACCAGACTGAGCAGGCCTATTGGTTACCCTCATCCTGGGTTAGCTCATCTGCTGAGATAGTTTCACAGAGGTGTGGCCACTGGACATGCCACAGCTTCTTGGAGCCACAGGTAAGAATGGGGTGAGAGGTGGACACCAAAGTTAGATGGATGAGGAGCTCACAAAAGAGCTGTATGGAATGTTCAGGGAGGATCACCAAGTCTGGTGCAGGAACTGATTGGTGCTGGAGGAAATGCTTCTCACTCCTGTGTTAATTAGTTTGATAGAATATAATAGGACATATTGAGTGGCAGAATGAGTTACTTTTCCTTTGGCCCTCTTCTTTTCAACATTTTTTTTAATCAATGACTTAAATAAGCATAGGTGGCAAGCGTATCAAATTAGAAGATATGCATCTACTAGGTATAGCAGAACATTTGAAATAATTGGGTTCCAGGAAAATCTTTATGCTAAAATAATAGACCATCTCTTGTAAAGTGAAATGTAATAGGAGTGAGTAAATGAAAAGGGCTACACATGGTGCGGGGTGGGAGTGGGCAAGGGGAGAGGAAACAGCTACACAAATTCAGTGTGGGTGGACCTTGATAGAAAGTAGAGCAAAGTTCATAAAAAGATAACCCTGAGGGGTTCTGTGGATCACAAATATGAATCAAAGTGAGTGATACTTCCTGTACTTTTCTAGTCACATGGTCTATAGAATGTTATGTTCCAAGTATCAGATTTATGAGGAACTATAAGCTGCCTCATAGTGAAAGAAAGGTGAACTGGGTAGGGGAACCCAAAACTTCAAAATTAAGATTACCCTCAGGAAGAGGAAATTAAAACTCAGGCAGAACATAATTTTTTGAACAGTTATCACAGAAGGATTAAATGTATTCCGTTGGGCTAAAGGGCAAAACTAAAACCAACAAGTAGAAGTTAATGTGTAGAATATTTTAACTCAATACAAGGAGGAATTTTTTAATAATTCAAAAATGAAATGAGTAACACTTGTAGGTGGTAAGTTCCCTGTCACTCTTTATTTAAACAGTGATTGGATGATAACTTGTTTTAAGATTTATGTTTAGAAATCAATGCAATTAAAATTAGAAGAGATGCATAGCTAGCAAAAATTTTTGCAACAAGTTTCTATTAAAAATTTGATAGCCAAGATACAAGAGGAGCTTTGTAAAAACTTAAGCCATCCCACTATAGATGGTCATCAAAGGACATGAACAAGCAGTTTTCAAAGGAATGAATCCAAACTATGAGCAACCATATGAAAAAATTCTCCAAACTGCTAATAAATACATATTAAAGAAACTGAGGTTCCACTTGACACCCAATTTGGTAAATTTTGAATGAAAATTACATTGAAGGAACTGAGAAAACAGAGGACACTATTGTCCTCTTCCTTCTATAGGAGCCTTCCCCTTTCCTTAGTGGTAAGGGCTAGGCAGTGGAGGTTAAGTGACTTGGCCAGGGTCACACAAGTAGGAAGTGTCTGAGGCCAGATTTTAACCTAGGACCTCCCATCTCTAGGCCTGACTTTCAATTCACTGAGCCCACCTATATCCCCTCCTAACCCTTTTTAACTCTAGTATCTTCCCTCTCATTTACGTCTTATTTATTCTGAATTATACATTTTTTTTTGTTTATATTCATTTCCTTGTTGTCTCCCCTATTAGATTGTAAAGCCCCTTAGGCCAGAGACTGTTTTTTTTTTTGTACCACTTGCACAAAGCACTGTGTTTGGCACATAGTTGGCACTTAATAAGTGTTTATTGACTGTTAGTGGAGCTGTGAATTGCACTACATTATTTTGGAAAGCAATTTGAAACTGCCCAAAAAGGAACTAAAGTGTGCATAGCATATTCATTGACCCAGTGATGCCACCACTAGGCCTATAACCCAAAATATATTTTAATTTAAATTAAATTTAATTTTTTCAAACCCTAACCTTCCACCTTAGAATCTCAATACTGTGTATTGGTTCCAAGGCAAAGAGTGGTAAGGGCTAGGCAATGGGGGTTAAGAGACTTGCCCAGGGTCTCACAGCTAGGAAGTATCTGAGGCCAGATTTGAACCTAGGACCTCCTGTCTCTAGGTCTGGCTCTCAGTTCAAAGAGCTATTCAGCTGCCCTCTAAAAATATATTTTTAAAAAGGGGAAGGGCCTATATGTACAAAAATATTTGTAGCTGCAAAAAAACTAGACACCAAAGGAGTCCCCATCTTTGGGGAATGGATATATAAATTATGATATGTGAATGTAATGCAATTGTGCCATAAGAATTAATGGACTAAATGAATGATTTTAGGAAAAACTCAAGATCTGTATGAATTAGTGCAGAGTAAAGTGAGCAGAACCTGGAGAACAGTTTATATAATAACATTATGAAGGAAAATGACTCTGAAAGACTCAAGAACCACTGCTATTCATGCGACCTATAACATTACAAAGAAAAACAACTCCACAAGCACTGAGAATGAATATGACCATTTCAGAGTATTGTGGAAAATATAAGTAAAGGTAACGGGGTCACCAGGGATATTATAAATAAACTTAAGTGGTTTGTGAGTACACACACTGGGATTTATGAGAGACTAGACCTGGACATGGGGATCAGAACAGCCAAGCTGCTCCTAACTGAAAAAGGAACAGTTGTCCAACTGCCAGCCTGGGCCAGAGGCTTTGAATTCAATAGACAAGGTAACAGGATATAACTAGGTTTAATTATGAACAACTAAAAGGTGGGATAGGATTATTTACTCTGAAACCTTAAATCTAATGACATAACCCACAGGGAAAGGAAAGACTTATTTCTACACTAACTTAGTAATCTAAATTGACAGGGCCCAAGGACCAGTGGAGTCTCTGGGTGACTGCCTCAGACCTGGAACCTGCCAGGCTTGAGCAGCTCAGCTAGGGGCTTTGTAGCTTTGGGATTCTCACTGCAATCCACTGATGATCTCTGGATGCCAAGAGCCAAGGTTGTCTCAGGTACCAAGTAGGGAGGGTTTTGCTTGAAATGCTGTCCACCAGATCTCAAAACTTTCTCCTCTTCCTTGGTACAGGACTGTTGATCTTCTCTCTTTGCTAGATGCCACCACTCAGGATCCCAGGGGAATATCAGGATACAGGATGTCCTTTTACTCTGAGTGCTCCCAGGGCCAAATACAGTTTTTGTTAACCGCAATGGAGTCCTTCCCAGAGCACGTCACTTTTTCCTGCTCCCTCATTCCATCCTGGAATTCCCAGCTCCAGCTCCTTCCTGCTAGATACATCTTAATACCTAATCAATAACTAATCTTATCTTCCTCACAACAGTTTTGAAGATAAAGTACCCTACCCATCTGACCCAAGACTATAGGATGACTAGTTAAGAGATCTCAAATCACAGAATCTTAGATAAGGAAATTGATCTAGTTCTAAAGAAAACACCAAAGCCAGGAACTCTTGATCCTAAAGGATTTAAAGGAGAATTCTGCAATTAGTAGTAATATTTTACAAATTGTTCTCAAATTTTGAGAAAGAAAGCACCCTACTAGAATTCTTATATGAGACAAACATAGTGCTAATACCTAAATCAGAGAAAGATAAAACAGAAGGAAAACTATAGGCCAATAGTGTTCATTATTATTGAATTGAAAATTTTAAAGAAAATACTGTCAAGCAGAATATAGCAAATTTAACCAAGAGATTATTCATTATGACCAAGTGGGATTTATACATGAGACACAAGGATAGTTCAACATTAGGAAGATAATATCATCATATGACCTACGCATTTAGCATTCTGTGTCCATTTCTGTATTCTTTTCATTGTTCTGCTCTCCCAAAATTGGACATGGGGGAAGCAGTTGTATTATATATACCTTTACAAATTTTGTTCCCACTTGGTGGCTTACACTTGCATTAAACTGTATTCTTTTCTTGTTTAGCCATGATAAGAATTTTTCAAAGGTATTGATTGCACAGTGTCATGACTGTAATGTTTCCACTTTGCCCATAATTTTTAGAATTAAAAGTCAAGCGGATCCCTGTGAATGAAAATGAAGTTTAACTTCCCTCTCCTAGAACAACTTCATGAATAACAAGTTCATAGAAATCCTTGTCAAGTTCTCAGCATAACTTCTTTGCTCCTTTAGGTTTCATGCTGCTAATACTTTTGAAGCTGGCAGAATGAACAACATTCTCTGCTTTCATGTTTGGGGAGCCTCAGCAGTCCAGATGGTTGTGACACAGCTGAACAAATTTGGTCCTTTTTAAAAACAGAGCTATAATATACTGGGTATATAAAGGCATTATTTCTTACTTTTTCTAAGAAATGAGAATAAAATACCCTTTGTTCCCCTTCACACTTTAGCATTTAGGGAAGAAGAATATAACTTGAATTCAGAGTTTCTCGTCTTCTCAAGTTGATACCCTGTTGTTTGACTTTGTGACACATTCTCTACTTTTTCCTCAAACCCCATAAAGTGCTGCACATTAAAAAAAATCCAAGCGAATAAAAGTAATTTGATTTAATAATGCTGATACCCTTCCCAGGTAAGGGGAGACAAGCTGGGGAGTTATAATAGTGGGGTTTATAGGTGTTGCTCTAATTGTTGGAAGAATGTCTTCATTGTGTTATGACAAAAGCTCAAAAATGCCAAGAATGACATGACAAAAGCTCAAAGGTGCCAAGGTACCACATCCTGAAGTTGTTTTGTTCAAGATGCCCCCAGGTGCCACAATACAACATGCTGTACACACTGTGCCCCAGACACCTATACAAACTTATTTTTTCATAAATTCAGGAAATTTCCCTTATTATATTCCCCACATCCCAAGTGTCAGAAAATAAAACACCTTTATAACCACATCCCTTTGCTTCTGTAACCTCGGCTGCTTCCATGGAAAACCACCTTCTGTCACTAGGCAGAATCCAGAGCTGACCAGTCCCCTGACTTTGTAAACAACTTCTGTCCTACTTTGAAAAATGTATATATATTCTGTTCATACAAGGCATGGGGGCTGCTCTCTCTGAGTATGCCCCGGCACTGATAATAAAGGAATCTCCATCTGACTTTCCTGGGTCTGTGTGGTTACAGTCCAAGTGTTCCATAACACCTTGGAGGCGCAGTGAGATGCCCTGGCAGTGATGAGTAACTTCTGACCCCTGCTTGGTGGCCCCCCCTTGTCTTTTATCTGTGACTGTGTGATTGTGTGGAGGGTCATCATTGCCGGGGGAAAAGAAGTTTGTTTATGTACCTTGTCCAGTGTAACAAATAAAATTAATATAGAGGGACAGAATTAAAAATATCATGGTTTCAAGGGTTTATTGAAAACCATTTAGAAAAAAATGAAGCCACATGCCTATTAAGATTTATTTCAAATGCTGCACCATACCTCCGCCCACCTGGCTGTTTCATCAGGAAAAAGAAAGTACCAGTCCCAATCTCCCTATTTAGCCTTCTGCTTACTTTGGCTTACATCATCACGTAAGACAGGAAGCCAGTTGAATCATGGGAAATGTAGTTGTAAGAGATCTAAATGTCCACAGGAAGTTTAGACCAGGGACTTCAAAATAAGTTCAAGGACCCCCAAATTTCCAATATCACACCAGGGACATCTCATAAATTGAATATTTGGACATCTCTGTTGTCTAAGGATTCCTTTTGTTCTGTTCTGAGTTAGGCTGGATCCATTTGGGGTAGGAAAGCATTCGGACGTGACTAAGTGCCTCCTACCCAGGGACCTCAGAAGTCCTCAGGCCCTGTGGGTGTATTATATGGACTGTTTATTGTCTTTTGTGTGTCTTGTCTGTCTGGGAGGTCCATACTTGTACCGCTGCTAAAAATGGGTAACACTATATTGATGTCTGGCCCAACCCCCCTTGAATGTGTGTTAACTAATTTCAAAGTCTTTAAGAAGGTGGCCTCAGGAAATGGGGAAAAGGTAGGCTCTGACACCTTGCGTCATTTATGCACATTGGAATGGCCAGCTTTTCCGGTGGATTGGCCACCAGAGGGATCCACTAACCTTCAGATCTGTTTTGACATTAAGAGAATCATTTATGGGGATCCTGGCCGCCTGGATCAAATCCCCTATATTGATGCTTGGATCAGTCTTGTGAAGGTCCCCCCCAAACTGAAGGGTTGCTTCCAAAACTGTTCCCACACCTTAGGTCCCTTATCCCCACCTTCACAGATAGTAAAAACTTCTCAGATGCCTCCGGCTCCTGTCCTCCAGGATGAGCCACACCACCAAGAGGGTGAGATCCCACCACCATACTCACCACCATCAGCCCCCCCACTTCCCTGCCAGACGTCATCCCTACACCCCTCCCTAAAATCCCCAGCAAAAGTGGAAGATACTGCAATTAGTCAGCCAACCTCTATTCCCTTCCCTGCTGCCACTCGCAAGGGTACAAACTACCAAAAAACCCCTCTCCCTGTTCCACAATTGCCCCTCTGCCAGGCTCCTGTGCCCCCCTCTGTCACCCCTGAAGCAGATGTACCTTTTCTTGTTTATGTCCCCTTCTCTTCCACTGATCTTTACAATTGGAAGACTCAGAACCCCCCCCCCTTCCCATTCTCTGAAAAGCCCCAGAACCTTATTTCCCTCCTTGAAAGTATTTTCTTTACCCATAACCCCACTTGGGATGACTGTCAACAACTTCTGCAGACTCTTTTTACATTTGAGGAGTGCCTCCGTATCCATAGGGAGGCTCTGCACTCCATTTTGGACATGGATGGTCAGCCTACAGTAGATGTTGACAGACAGGAATTTGTTTTTCCCTCTAGACGGCCCTTGTGAGAGTATAACAGTGACTCAGGGAGGGAAGCCCTTGACGGGTACCAACAGACCCTGTTAGTTGGAGTATGGGCAGCAGCTCGAAAGCCCACTAACCTCTCAGAGGTCAGTGAGATAGTTCAGGGACCCACAGAATCTCTGGCGGCCTTCTTAGAGAGACTTTTTGAGACCTATCAGAATTTCACCCCAATTGACCCTGAGGCACCCAGACCATCTGTTCTCACTTCTCTCCTGCTTCCACTCCTGATTCTCCAGATTTTTCTACCTTGTCCCCACTTTTTTTTTACCTACCTTTCCTTCCCACTTTTATAAATTTTCTTCCCCCATTGAAACACAAAGTAAAATAATAGAAAGTAGTTCTGCCTTCTCTCCATCGCCTTGTTTTCATCATCCCTTCTACCTCAAGCAGAAGTACTGACCCTGCTTTGATCTTCCTTTTAAATGAAACAACAAAAAAACCACTTTGGTTTTTTTCAGTTTTTTTTTTTTCAGTTAGTAGAGTGAATTAGTCTTAGGTGTATTAGTAATATTCTATTTGCCAGTGTTGAAGCCAAAACTGCCCTGTGGCTTATCGTCCCAAGAAACTTTGTGGCAGCCAGATGGCTCACTTGTCTCAGGGCAATCACAGGAACAGCTACTCTGGTTAAGGAAGCCTCTAAAGCAGTGATTCCTCTAATGCAGGGTTGCAGCAAAATCCCTTGCACTTGCAAACCAACTGTAGCAACCCCTGGCAGTTGGAGGGATTAGAATGTTGACCCAGCCAGGGTACTGGGCTCACAGGAAAACCGTTAGAGCTGGTCTATAAATATCCCTGGAGTACCAACTGAAGGGCTTTTGGCTTTGGGGCTTTGCCTGATTTCCTTGGACCTCTCCATTAACATCCTGCTATTCCCTGGATTTCCCTAATGGGCCCTGGGAGGAAGGGTGATTTGGTAGGTGGAAATTGTGGGAATTGGCTTTATAGACAGGCAGGAATAACCTAAACCAAATCATCACTTCATCTAACAATCTGCTGAACTTTTACATCAGGGCAGGGAAATTACTTTTGGCTGAGGGAGCTGCCTGATCCCCTCTTCAGTGACTCTTCCCCCAGCACCAGCTTCTCCCTTAGCAGCAGTTGCCAGACCCTAGTCCTTTTTCCCCTCAACTTACCCTTGACATAATAAATCCCTTTGACTTTTATACCAAGAGTTTTCGGTGAATCATTGTATCCACTAATAGGGCAAGGGCTGAAGAAGGAAAGGAATAACCTTTCTTTATTCTTGAGGGCAAATCTAGGCATCCATCTTGGGCAGGAAGTGACCAGCCGTCACTTCCTGTAAGGTTTCAGTTTTACCGGTAGGGAGGGGCCTCTTGACTCCTAAGGCCTCAAGGGAGCTTAGAAATAACAGCAGGAGGCTGAAGAAACCCTTCAGCCAGACCCATACCATCTCTGGCTGACTCAATTCTTCTTATAGTATAGAGATAGTTTCCCTGCCTGAAGGACCCAGCCTATTCTTCTCAGCACCCTCAAGTACCTAGCCTCTGTGATTAGCCTGATTGATTAGCCCTTCCTATATTCTCCTTTTATTCCACAACATATCATACTTCCATTTTATTCCATAATATTCCCAACGTGGGTGCTACCGCCTCCTGGTGAGTGCTACAGTGATCCGGGGGTGGGGGAAGCGGTGATGGCCACAGGTGCATTTATCTTTCCTATTAATTGCTATTGAAATTTAAAAAATAATAATTTCCAGGGGGCTAAGTAATATTTTTTCTGGAAAGGGGGCGGTAGGCCAAAGAAGTTTGGGAATCACTGCTCTAAACTAACCTTTGGACAAGATCTTATTTTAACTGTTCCTCATTCTGTTGATGCCCTTCTCCATAGGCCCCCTGATTGGTAGCTATCAAATGCCTACATTGCCTAGTACCAAGCTCTGCTCTTGAACTCACCTTCTGATACCTTCATCTCCTCTATCTCTCTGAATCCTGCTACTCTCCTCCCCCTCCCTGGGGATCCATCTCCTCTACATGACTACCTGCAGTTGTTGGACACCCTCACTGGTGTCTACCCTGACCTTTCTAATCTCCCTTTGTCTGCTGCTAATCATGTTTTATTTGTAGATGGCAGTAGCTTCATTCAACAAGGCATTCACCTCTCAGGTGCTGCTGTCATGGAGCTCCCAAAGACATTTTGGGCCCCAGCCACCTGGACATCTGCCCAGAGGGCAAAACTCATAGGCCTGGCTCAGGCTCTTCTCTGGGCATGTGGCAAGTCTGTTAACATTTACACTGATAGCAAGTATGCCTTTGCAACTGTCCATGTCCATGGTACACTGTACTGTGAATGCGGGTTCCTAAATTCTGCAGGCCGTGCCATTAAAAATGGCCCTGTGGGCAGCTGGGTAGCTCAGTAGACTGAGAGTCAGGCCTAGAGACGGGAGGTCCTAGGTTCAAATCTGGCCTCAGACACTTCCCAGCTGTGTGACCCTGGGCAAGTCACTTGACCCCCATTGCCTACCCTTACCACTCTTCCACCTATGAGCCAATACACAGAAGTTAAGGGTTAAAAAAAAAATGGCCCTGAGATTTTGACACTCCCTGAAGCTATTTGGTTTCCATCTGCTCTCACTGACATCCACTTCCCTGGACACCAGGCTGGAGACTCACCCGTGGCTGTAGGAAATTGCCTGGCTGACACCATTGCTCAACAGATAGCATTAGAAACTGTGTGCCCACTTGAGGTCCTGTCTTTTCTACGTCCATCTCTCCCCACCAAACTCTTATGGTAAAAACTGGGGTTAACTTACATATTTTATCTGGGTTCAGAGGAAGGGTGAGTAGGAGATAGGAATGGGCAATAGGTTGGGACCTTACAAGCTGGGGAAATACAGTTCAAGAATGGTTTGGGCAGCTGACAGGAGTGACAGTTGGATCCAAACTGCCACACTGATCCATTTAGCCAGAGAGTCTGTGAAAAAAACAAGTGACAGGGTAATACAGGGATAAAAAGATTTATAAACACAGGTTTTAATAATGATTGAGGGTCAGGAATAATGGGGAGAGGTCACACTGAATCTAGCCACTAAAGACCACACAAGGCCTGGGAGAATGGGTTAATGCCTACACAGCTCTAAACATACTATAACAGACTAGAAGGGAAATGGGTCTCTCACAGAGTCATGTCCACTTCTGCTCCTCTTGATGGTACAGGAAACAGGTCCACACCAAGGTAAATCCAGGAATGTTAATCAAGGAGCTTGTCTCAGACTGGGATGTCCACCACCCCAGCTAGATCTTCTTGCTCACTTGATCTTCCCTGGTAGGTCTTCATTCTCAGTGATAACTCCACACTCTTTGGGCTCTTCACTGGGGCAAGTAAAGGCAATCACACCCTCACCCTCTCCCAGCTTTCACCAGAGTCCTCAAGGGCAAACAGTTTTCTTCCCTTCATTCCATTTAGAATGTCCATGGCTGACAGCCAAGGCTTTTTACACTTAGTCTTCCTGTAAGTCTGCTTTCCTACTTTTAAAGTCTATTTCCTATTACAGTTCCCCCCTTTGCACAAAGCCAAAATAGTGTTTCATACCATATTTTGGTATTTGTGCACTACAAACTAAACTAAAATTCTAACCCAAAAAAACAAACAACCTACACTAACTCTGTTCTATCTAACACTACCTTACTCTACCCTGCTCTAAGGATTTGAGCAAGTAAAGGTAAAGGGACAAATATATTGAATAATTACATAGTTCAAAGAACAGAATAACAAGTAACAATGCAAAATTTTCAACAAAATTAACAAAATCAACAACAAATTTGAAATAGCAGCACAAAATTCAAGCACAACCATCAAACACAACTCCTAAACTAATACATAAACATTCTTATAACTAATAAATGCAAACAGTTTTGGAAAAATACATGTTAACACAACAATTGCATAAGGTTTTACATCAAAATTTTAAAAAAATATCAAACTCACTTATGCAAATTACATTTAAATGTTTGCAACTCAATTAGTATAAAATTATCCACAGTATTTACATGTATACATGCATATACACACATGATACATGCAACATATACATAATCTATACACACATGATATACATATATACATATATGTACACATAGTGTATATACATATCAAATATACATGTATGTACCCTTCACATATATATATAATACTTGCACTATGATGTAATTTACAATATACACATACTATTTACACTTATTTACACATCTGTTTACATTATTTTGTGATATGTGATCTGTAGTTTATGTTCTTCATGTAATATAATTTTGTTATGTTTGTTGTATTTGCACTGTAATTAATGTACATTAGTATTTTATTTTATCCTCTAATCTAATCTAATACTATTTCTATTTCATTAAACTATTCTAAACTATCCCTAAGGTATTAATGTATTAGTCTAGCTACATCTACCCAAATAACTAGCTAATCTTTGTTAGTAACTAACTGTCCTTTTTTAGTATTTACTTATTCTATAGCTAATTCTAATTTTGTTAGCAATTATACATTGTTTTATTCCATAAGGAATACAATGTATCCTAACATGTTTGTGTTGTATGCATCTGATTGTTATGTTGTTACTTTGCTATATTGTGTTACAACATGTTATTGTTGGATGTATGATATCTACCAAAACTCCAGATCTCCTTCAGATCTCCTTTTCCTTTATGATGTTCTATTTTCTGAGGAAATCTCTCCTCTCCTTTTCCCCTCTTCTCCTTTTCCTCATTGAAGTTCTTGACAGTTTTATGTGCAATGTTGGATGTATATAAGTATGTAGTGACACTATTTACATTACCCAAAATACTTTCAAACCACTTATCCAAATTGTCCATGATTAATCCTCTTCTTTAGGAGAATCCTTGAAAATAAAGCTTTTATCAGTTCAATTCATAAGTTCATCAGTCTTAAAACAAAGTTCATAAATCCTGAATCCCAAATCCTCTTCATCCACGTCCTCTTCCACTAGAATGGTCCTCTCCTTACTGAACTTTCTGACTGCAGACTCAAATTGGCTGAAGATCTCAACTTACACAATTTCTTCTTCTTCATTATTAACAATTTCTATATTTTCACTTTCTATACCATGTGCTAATTTAATATGAGAACAATGATACCACAAATCTCTACCTAAAACTTTTACAGAAGATGGTAAAACTAACACAACTGTATAAGGAATTTCCCAATTTTTTTCTGTTGCCAATGTTTTGGCAAAATTTTTCACCATATCACCTGGTTGAAAATTATGAAGAGAATAATCCAATGGACCAGATTGAATTAAGCCTCCCATATCTTGTAATTCTCTTAGCCTCTGCTGTAAAGCACTCCAATATGAAGCAATTTGGCAATCACCTCCTAAGAGTGATGCATAAACAGCCTTACAAGTTTTTGCTTGTAGTGGAGCATGTCCAAAGAGCATCTCATATGATGATATATGTAAATCCACTCTTGGTCTTGTACTTAGGTAAAACAAAGCTATGGGAAGAATATCTGGCCATTTAAGATGAGTTTCAGCACAGAGTTTCCCAACTATAGACTTAAGTACCCTATTCATATGCTCCACTTGACCTGAACTTTGTGGGTGATAAGGAACATGATATTTAGGTGTTAATCCTAGATTCTCATAGACTCTTCTAAGGATATCCTGAATTTAATGAGATCCCTTATCTGAATCTATGGTTAATGGTACACTGAATCTAGGCACAATTTCCTTGAGTAACAGTTTCACCACAAAGCTAGCTGTGTTGGTATTTGATGGAAAAGCTTCAGACCACTTAGTCTATCAACTACCACAAGACAATACTTGTATCGTCCAGTTTTAGGCATACAGATATAATCAATCTGTAAACTCTCAAATGGGCAATATGCTAAAGGCCCAAGTCTATTTCCTATTACAATACCTTCCTATTGTGTAAATGGAATTAGCTCAAGCCCATTCATAGTTAAAACTCAAAGATAATATCATCCCCACCTCCCTTAGTGGGGAAGGGAGAGGAGTTACCCACACGTGACAATAAGTAACAAATAAAGAACAAGGGACTGCCCTTTGGGCAGTCCAAATCAGTGTAGAGGCTGCCATTTGTCCACTTGAATTAGAGGTGGACCCACAGGAGGTGATGAAAGACACTATCTCTTCAAGTATGTGGGCAACTTCCTGTTGGAGCAGTTCCCGCTTTGAACTTGGTGCTAAAGGATCTCGGCTGAGTCCTCTAGCTGCTTCTACTCTGAATTGTCACGTGAGTAAGTTAGGCTGACTTCCTTGGCCTACCTTGGTGTTTTCCAGACTCTCTACCTTAAGTAGGCTTCTTGCCTCTCTGATTGCTAAGGCCTTGTGGCGTGTAATCTAGTTTAATTAGCCTTTTAATCCTCTCTCTCCATCCAGGCCTCTGCAGGCCCAGACTAGCCTCTCCCTCTCTTTATTTCCCTACCTTTTACCTTCCCAATTGTAAATAAACTACCTTAAACCCCATCCTGACTTGGGTCTATTTTAATTATGGAATCAATCTGAATTATTGATTCCTGGCGGCCACACTTAAATATATATCTATATGATACCTAAAATCTCCCTCTTACACTATGCTACATCTGATGAGGACTTTGCTGCTTCCCTGCAAGCTGCCAAGGACCCCAAGGGTGGTATTGGCTCCCTGATGGGTGCTTCCTTCTACCACAAGCCCTGGGGAGAAAATTCCTACAGCACCTACATACTGCCACACACCTAGGGAGAACCAAACTGACTGAACTGATCAGCAGAGATTTTGTAGTCCCAGATCTACATGGGATCACCTGAGATCTCACTTCCCTCTGTGCCACCTGTGCCCAAGTCAATACAAAAGGGGACCCTGCCACTCTCACTGACCACTGGCTACAAGGCACATACTCAGGGCAACATTGGGAATAGACTATACTGAAATCAAATTTGGAAAGCTTGGGTACAAGTACCTTTTGGTATTTGTAGACACTTTTTCTGGGTGGGTAGTTATCAAGAAGTAAATAAGATAATCTGAGGTAATCTGAGTGGGTCAACGAACGCAATTTGGGTATGAGGAAGGATAATGGGGGTATAGGTGGTTATAAGGTGATTGGAGGAAAGAAGGTACGGGAAGGTATGTAGGAGATAAAGGATATGGGGTATGTAGGAGAGGGCAGCTCAAACAGGTTTATTCCCAGAGGCTTGAGACAGAGTATACAGGGAGGAAATTAAGGCCAGTAAGAAATGTTTAGGTTTGGCTGGAGGGTTTCTCTTGTTAGTTTCTAAAGTCTCTTGAGGGAGGAGTTGAGAGGGCCCCTCCCTGCCAGTCAATCTGATGGATGGAGGAAGTCCTTGGGTAGGTACTTCCTGCCAAGATGGATGCCCCCAGCTCCCCTCAAGGAAATAGAAGAAAATGATTCCTTCCCCTTGAGCCCTTGTCTTAATTTTTGACACAATGTTTCACCAAAGGGTTTGAAAAGGTAACAAGGGGATTTATTAATACCAGGGTCAGTCAGAAGGGGAGAGGGGTTCAGGGTTTTCTAATTGCTGCTAGGGAGAAGGGTAAGGGTGGGGGATGGTTTGTAGAGAGGTTTAAACAGAGAGAGTCCGGTTCTCCTAGTCAGGAAGATTTGACTGCCTTTTAAGTAAAGTCTTTATCAAACCTAGGGGTAACTTATTTGAGGATACTCCAATTATCTAAAAAAAACTAAAACCCACAATGTTCAATCACCAAGCCCTCCCTTCCAACCAAAACCCAAAGGAAATCAGGGAAGGGGAGGGATAGAGATGGGAGGTTAGGGAGAGGTTCAGAGAAATGAGATAGGTCCAAATTTCCCCAAGACAAAATAAGCATAGGCTGTGTTATTTAAAAGTACTGGGGGTCTATTTGGAAGGATTGAGCCTCAATATATGTATCAATATAGTGTATGACAAACTTCCTGTGGACATATGGGGGACCATGGAACTACATTTCCCGTGGTCCAACGGGTTTCCTGTTTTAGATGACGTCTTCAAAGTGAGGGACAGCTTTAAATATTGAGAAGTGGTTTTGAACTTCCTCTTTAGCTACCTGAGTGCTCGAAGGTACAAAAGGTAAAATGGCTAAGGCGATGTTGGAATAGGTTTCTTACAGGCACGTGGTCGATTTATCTCTATCAGCATGGCTTTTATTAAAATACTGTTTTCCCTTTTAATCTCGGCCTTCATCATTTTTAATAATAACAAGGCCAAGGCCAAAGAAATTAGACCAAAGCCAATAGGTTAAGCCAAAGCAAAAGCCTCCAGCCACAGCGAACGCCAGAAGACAAAAGCCTTATCAGTTGGAACTTCACCTCTATTTATAGCTTCAAGTTCTAACTGACTTTCTGAAGATTCCAAGATGTTTAACTGACTTTTTGTGACTGTTAGAAATTACAGAAGCAAAAAGTTTCTGTTAGCCACCTTGCATTACAGTAGAAGCTTTCCCCACTAAATCAGAAACTGCCAACCAAGTCACCAAGAAACTCCTGCATGAAATCATTCTTTGATTTGGTCTTCCACTGCATATTGGCTCAGACAATGGACCAGCGTTTGTTAGCCAGGTCACTCAGCAACTTTCAAAAGCTCTTGGCCTCACTTGGAAGCTTCATTGTGCATATTGGCCTCAAAACTCAGGACAGGTTGAATGCATCCTCAAGGACACTATGACTAAACTACTCATAGAAACAAAAGAGACATGGATGGATGTCCTCCCCTTTGCCTTACTCATGGCCCAGTGCATGCCATATCACTTGGGCCTTCCTCCATTTGAGATCATGTTTGGTTGCCCCCCGCCACTCCTCCCCCACATAGGGGAAGAAATCTTGGCAGAATTAAATTGTTCTTTTTTTTCCCTCCCTCCAGGTATCCCAGCAAATCAGGGAAACTGTGAATGCCGGAGCTTCTACAGTTGCCACAGACAAACTAACCACTGTTTCTGTTTCAGACACCGCCCACCAGGTATCACCCGGAGACTTGGTCTGGATCTGGTGCTTCAATGCAAAGGCACTCAAGCCATGGTGACAGAATAACACCCAGCCCCACAATAGTTCCCTCATCCCTCTACTCCCAACGGAACAAGGAGAGAAACTGTCTCTTCAGTCATGAGCCTGTTCTGACCCTGGGAGACGTGACAGGAAATGGCACATGTGTGACTACCTAGCCACCACTGGCCTGATCCGGACCTGCAGAGCCCCAATTCTTATCCCAGTCCTTGTTGGCCTAGGGATCGGCGGCTCGGCTGCCCTGAGAGCCACAGCTCCTAGGAAATGCCCACTTTCACATCCTAGCAGCCCAGGTAGACCGAGACCTCCTGGAACTTGAACACTCTGTAAACCTTCTAGAGAACTCTGTGGCATCCTTGGCTGAGGTAGTTCTCCAAAATCGTAGGGGCCTTGACCTGCTGTTTCTAAAGCAAGGTGGGCTATGTGCTGCCCTAGGAGAAGCCTGCTGTCTCTGTGCTCACCGCTCCGGTATTGTCCGTGAGAGCCTCTCCTTAGTCAGAAATAGACTGCAGGAGCGAGAAGAGGCCGGTGCTCAGAATGCACACTGGTATCAAGCCCTACTCTCTTGGTCACCCTGGTTCACTACCCTACAGACCAGTCTGGCTGGCTCGATTATCCTTCTTCTCCTTGGCCTCCTCGTAGGCCCCGTTGTCCTTAACTGCCTCCTTCCTTATATTCACTCCTGCTTACAAGCTGTGAAGTCATTAGTTACTCATCACCATTTTTCAGCTTTGCCTATAGTTGATAGTCCAGTCTGATGAAAAGTTACTAAGGCACCCCTCAAGGGAACAGCGTTCCATTAGACCCAAGTGGAGTCGGGAATATTATGACAAAAACTCAAAGAATAACATGAGAAAAGTGCAAAGGTGCCAAGAATGACGTGAGAAAAGCTCAAAGGTGCCAAGAATGACATGACAAAAACTCAAAGGTGCCAAGAATGACATGACAAAAGCTCAAAGGTGCCAAGGCACCACATCCTGAAGTTGTTCCATTCAAGAGGCCCCCAGGTGCCATGATACCACATCCTGTATACACTATACCCCAGACACCTATGCAAACTTGGTTTTGCATAAATTCAGGAAATGTCCCTTATTATATTTCCCATATCCCGAGCGTCAGAAAATATAACACCTTTATAACCACATCCTTTTGCTTCTGTAACTTCAGCCTCTTCCATGAAAAACCACCTTCTGTCACTAGGCAGAATCCAGAACTTACAAATCCCATGACTTTGTAAACAACCTCTGTCCTACTTTGAAAAATGTATATATATTCTGTTCATACAAGGGGCTGCTCTCTCTGAGTATGCCCCGGCACTGGTAATAAAGGAATCTCCATCTGACTTTCCTGGGTCCGTGGGGTTACAGTCCAAGTGTTTCATAACAATTGCTCCAGTCAGGCTCAGTTACCAGTTGATATGCCCATCCCCAAGTTGCTGTGTGAGCTAAATCACAGAGATGACCTTCCCAGTGTGGATAGAGAGCCAGGCAATATCTGAGGGCAAGTCCTGATTCTGACCCCTACTAGCCAAGTGACCCTGGGTAAGTCATTTGACCTCAGTGCCTTGGTCAACACTCAAACTAATTCTCAGGGAAGGTATCACTTTGCATTGGTAGAGTACACTCATCTGGGAATGCCATATGCCAATGAAATCACAGATCCTATCCCTGTCCTATTCTTGTTCAATTAAAAAATTCAGAATGCATTTAAGGACTTACAAAGGAGCTTAGTTCAATGGGAAAGGTATGGATTTGTAGTCTTAAAACCTCAGAATTAATTTAGGTTTTGCCATTTTATCTCATAACTTTAAATGAATTACTTTACCATTCTGGGACTCAGTTTCTTTATCTGTAAAATGAGTGCTAGGTCTAGGACACAAACACAAATAGGTATTTATGTGAGGCCTAAGGAGGGGAATGATATAAAACTAGGCAGTATTTCATCATTTCATTATGTCATCTTTGTGCCTGATCTTGCATTCCCAATCTGTACTCTGAAGTCTCAAAGACAGAGATACTATGGGAATCTCTGTAAGTCTGCCAACAGGCAGGATAGCTGTCCCAGCTCCACAAGGAAGCCCTGTGCTGAATAATCCCATGTGATTGGATTGGGGCTTGGGGAGACCCAACTCTCCTGCTGATCTCTCTCCTGCTGAGACAGAATTTAGCATAGTAGCCTACTTCCCCAAGAGAACTCTCTTCCAACCTCAGCTGAGCAGATCTGGGAAGGAGGGAAGGTAAGAGTGATGGTTCCTGGCCAAGGTCAAGTGGTAATCTCTTATGTAGGTGTAATCTCTTGATCTCAATTGCCAGGCTTTAGGGACTTGGATATAAATAGAGACAAGAATGACTGAAAATAGTCCAAGTCTAAGACACTGACCTCCAGGTCAATAGCCCCATTTTAGGTTAAATCTACCCTATTCTGTACTAATCCTGGTGAAAATATTAGCTGTCTCATTTGGGAAATTCAGGAAGCACACAAGAAAGAAGATAAAGCTTTTTTCCTTCAGGGGACATTCTCCTCTAAACCTGGGCAAAGAATACAGAAATCACCAGTAAAAGGAACCTTTCTGTGATCAAAGCAAAAACAATAAAAACAAAACGTGAAGTGCATTCAATAATGGATTCAAACTGTACAGGATTGCTGAACAAAAACTAGTGTTTTTAAAGGCTCCCTGTTATGTCAAGTGCATTACACCAAATTCACTACCTTTCAGTTTTTGTGTAGAAAATTGCATTTTAATCAAAGAGTAGAAAGTATCAAAAAATTACTTGTTTGACCTATTGCTTTTTCTTTCTCTTGAGCCAAAATAATTTCCAGCCTCTGTGGGATTCAGATTTGTTTGAAAACCCAGCAATATGTGGACGCCGATTATTTCCAAAGAGCAGAACAAAACTAGGGGGAATGAATCCCTCAAGCAGTAATGCAATCCAGCCTTTGGCATTATGCAGCATTGAAGTATAGTAGCATGGATGATTCAAAAGACCAGATGAAAAAATCCCAAACCAACTTACACAGTTGCAGAAGCAGAAATTGGTTGTAGGTTGTAATCCTTTCATTTCAAAAGCCAAGGGAGAAAAACAGAAAGCACAGCTACATCCAGGTGTATAAACAGAAGTATAGACTATCAGAGTTTGTGAAAATGAGTTGAATAGAGAACATATTTTTTTTCCAAGTAGGCTACTTCCTACTAACTATTTAAGGTATGAATTTGTCCATAGCAATGAAAATAAAGGGGAAAAAACAGTTTTCTTTCCCTTGTTTATTTTTTATAAATTTTTTTAAACCCTTCCATATTAGAATCAATACGCAGTATTGATTCTAAGGCAGAAGAGTAGTAAGGGCTAGGCAATGGGGGTTAAGTGACTTGCCCAGGGTCACACAGCGAGGAAGTATCCAAGGCCAGGTTTGAATCTAGGACCTCCTGTCTCTTGGGCTTGGCTCTCAAGTCTACTGAGCCACCCAGCTGCCCCATCTTTCTCTCTTTTATAAAAGAGAAAAGACCCAATAATGAATGGCACTGTATTATTTGTATTAGTGTAGTAGGTATGGAGGTAATAAAGTGTTTGAATTGGATGACCTCTGAAGTTCTTTCCAATCAGCAAATGTATGCATATAGAAAGGGGATGGTTATGGACCGTAAAAGGTCAGAAAATGTATATTAAAAATCGTGTTGACATGTTATCTGGAAAAATAAAAATAATAATTTTTTTAAAAGGGGATGGTTTTAAAGACTTACCTCTTGTGTGATAGGCCCAATATCTACTCCCATTTCCCTATAGCATAATTGAGACTCACCTTCTCCTCCTCCCTCCCGTGTCAGGGATTAGTTTTCCCTAATAGGTAACAAAGCAATGTCTGGGATTTGATTGACCCTAACATCCTTTAATGCACTTTCCTGGCTACCTAAGAACGCAAAAAATCCAACACATTTGGAGTCTGACCTCTCGGGAGATTTCTGAAGACCACACAAGTTACCATACCTTCCTTACCTTGCTGACCACCATACTCTACCCAGATGAGTTTCTATCTGGAAATGAAGGCAGCCCTGTCCAGAGGAGAGAGGTGCCACTATGTCCTGGTGGTTACCCATCCTCACTATGTTAGAGCAAAGAAAACCTTTGACTAACTGTTCGATGAGACATTCAGTGTTTTGTTTCATCTCAACTCTGAACCTGAACTAAGAGAGCTTTGGGGTTAACCTACTGCTAACGACTTGTTAGCATGATATTTAAGAGATTCTTATTGAGATAATGGTTAAACTGGCTTTTCTTTAAGGTCCCTTCCCATTCTAATATTCTACGAATGAATATGTCTTCATTTATTAAGCAAGCAAGCAAGCAAGCATTTGTAAAGTACCTGCTCTCTGTTAGTCACTAATGCTAGTCTTTGCCCTTGAGGAGCATGTGGTCTAGCTACAGGAGACATGTATGCCAAGTTTACATAAAATGGGTGGAAAACAGATACAAGGTGAATTGGGGGGAGGATAAGGAAAATGAGAGACTGAGAGATGGAAGGGAAAGGAAGGATATTCCAAAATGGTGGAAGATGGAGTGACATGTAGGAGGAAGAGCAAGAAGACTAGTTTGGTTGGGCCCTAATGTGCTTGGAAGGGAGTGATTAAACCATAAGTTTGGAAGGATAGTTTGGGACTTGATAGTGAAGGGATTTAAATGTCAAATAGAGGTGTTAATATTTAATCCTGGAAGTAACAGGGAACTCCTAGAGTTTACTAAGTAGATGTATGACATAGTAAGATTTTCATTTGAGGAAAATTAATCTAATATTTGTTAAGGACTGTTAAAATGAATTTCTGGGACAAAATGGACATCACTTTGAGTGACAAGACCGTCAGTTGAAGACCTCAGAATGTACCCAGGTGCTGTGAGCCAGGGCCAAAAGTCAGTTGGAGCCAACCCTATAAATACCCATCATGCACAGCACAAAATGGCTCAGTCTGGAGCAATCTTGGGAGGTAGGAGGTCAAGAGGGAGGATAGGCCCTAGACCTGCAATTAATCTACCTTGCTTGAGAGAGCTAGAGAGCTATTACAACCATCATCAATAGAGCTGTGAGAGAGCAATATACTGTCATTCAAGAAGATCATCAATAGCCTTCCCTAATCTTTGGCTTTGCTCCGGCCAAGTCAAGCCAGAGTTAGTGAGAGGGTGAAGAATCTCCAGTCTCTACCTGATCTAGCAGTCTCAGTAGCTTTGATCACTTACTTAGACTATTAGCAATAAGGTTCCCAAATCCTCCATCCTTTCCCTTGTTCCTAACTCTGTTAAGTTAGAATTAAATATAGTTGTTTCTTACAAAGTACCTTTCCTGAGTGGTGAATATATCTGAAGCCCTTGGGAAAGGGAGACATTCATGCAGCCAGATCCACAGCATTATTCAATCAGTACACCAATAGCCCTTATCAATATTCATTCCAATCCCCAGGTTGAAGAACTAGAGAAGTTGATTACACCTACAACTTCTCAGTGGTTCCCTGCCTGGGCAGCTGTTAAAAGGAGACAACTGACAGGCTTAGTCCAGCCAAGCCTGTCAGGTGGGGAGAGGTATAACCCTTGTGCCAGAAGCACCCACAGAGAGGCCTATGGGTGAGAGTGTGTCTCTCATCCCCAATCAATTCATCCATTCCCCCATTTCCATTTAACTGGACCCACTATTTATAATGGGTCATGTGCTATAAAATTGTAGAATACATCATCCTTGCCTTCAGGGAACTTGGAGTATATGTGGAGAAATAAGACTTTGATACCAACTTCTGAAGTACAGAGCAGGAGATGAGTGCCACTGAAGAGGGGGCAAATAATGCTACAAGAGTCCAGAATGGGGGAGGACCAAGGCAAACTTCGAAGGGGGAAAGGAAGAGGTAGCCTTTGTGTTGGACTTTGGATGATAAGCAGGTGAAGATGTGGTGGAAAGAAAATTCCAAGCAGAGCAATTCCAAGAAATTCCCAAGAGACTTGCTAGGAACAGAAGGTTCTTTTATAAAATTAGCTGGGATTGCAGAGACTGGAGAATGTTCTGGTTCCCTCTGTGCTGGGTGTAACAGGAGTGACTGAAGTGGTGACAGTAGGGATGCCTTAAGGAAGGCCTCTGTGGGTGGGACAGGGCTCAGCTTCTCTGTTCTCAGTCAACAGGACCAGGTCACCTGGGAGGGTCTTAGGTGTCATCCTGACTGGAGCTCTGGGTAGCTTCCACATTCTGTTTACCTCACTTGAAGGAGAGGAAAGAAGGGAATACCTCTGCTATGGCAGGAGTTAGGGAGAGGGGTGTAAGAGGAAGGAGTTTATACTTGGCTGTATTTCTGTGTTTCTTATATAGTTTTACCGTAACTAATTAAGTTTTTGACTCCAAAACATGTGTTGTTTGAATGTATCTTCTTCATTAGAAGGGATATTACTGTACCAGTCTTTGAAATGACTTGAAATTTCAAGGGAGTACTAAATTTACCTTTGTAATTATGCTTTGCTCAGTCTAATATTGCAGTTAATTAAATTCCCAGAGTACATGCTAGAATAACACGTGTATGTGTATTTGGCAAGAGCAGAAGAATATTGAATAACAGGGGAAACAAGTTTAAGATTTAAAAATTTCCACAAACAAAACCAAAATATGTCATCTGAAATGTGAATGTGCAGCTAACTATACTTCAATCCAAGGTACCACATAAACAGAAAACCCAATTAAACCTAGGAAATGGAAATTAACATCATACTTAGATGGTAACTATGGACATTCCTGAAATTTAAGAATTGGTATACAAATATCAAATATAGCTCAAGTTTATTTAAATATACTGCTTCTACAAAATGGACCCTCATTTTTTCAGTTTTGAAAACAGGATAATTTTGACTTGAGTCAAATCTTATATTTCTTAGACATCTAACTAGTCTGGTGTAGCACTTCAATCACTTTATGATATTTTTATTTAAATGAAAAAAGTAGTTACTTTTCTCCTTCCCATCCCTTCTCCTTTATTTAAAAAGAAAGAACCCTTGTAACAATTAAATTTTTAAAAATCCTTAGTCAGTAGATTTCAGTGCATAGTCAATCAAAACAAATTCCCATGTTAGCCATATCCAAAAATGTCTCAGTCTGCATATGAATCATCTCTTTTTTAAGAGAAAAAAATTTAAACCTAAACTGAGACATATTTATAGGGGCCTTAGATTCTAGGGCATGCCCTAGAAAGGGAAAAAGGGGCCTGTTAAGTTATAATCAAATGAGCTGTGGGAGTATCATGTATCACAGCTCTAAAGACCTTCAACATAGAACGACATCTCATTTTGTGTCCGTGAAACTATCTTATTTTGTTCTCATATTTTTCCGGTTTTTAACAAATGTAGTTTATTCTTCATTTTCAACAAGAACCAATGACATCATGGGATAGTGTCCTGAATTTTGCTAGATTTAAGTGAGGCAGAGTTGCACAAATTTGTCTTCTTCCAGTCATGGTTATCCAGTGGCAAAGACAAAAGTCAGGACAACTGGCAATAGCCAAGGATGCAGCAAATGGCTTTGGAGTCTTCGAGGTCAGACCAAGCTCTGGCCATCCCCATCTTCCTATTCCACCAGGGGAAATCTTCACATGCTTGGGACAGACATCCCCTGATTTACCAATGGGTCTAAGGCTCACTGATTAACTTCAGTCTATTTTAGCCCATCTGCTAAGACAGTTTTACCAGGCTATGATCACTATGATTGCTATAGCTTCTTGGATCCACTGGTGAGAGCTGGGTGAGAGGCAGACACAGAAGGTGGATGAGCCACCCTGAAAAAGGATCAGTGAGCTGCTTTGTAATTGTTCAGTAAGTCATTTCAGTCTTGCTCAACTCTTCATGGCCCCATTTTCTTGGCAAAGATACTGGCGTGGTTTGCCATTTCCTTCTTCAGCTCATTTTACAGATGAGGAACTGAGGCAAATGATTAAGTGACTTGGCCAGTGTTGCCAGCTAGTAAGTGTCTGAGGCTGGATTTGAATTCAGGAAGAGGAGTCTTTCTGAATCCAGGCCATCTGATACTCTACTCACTGCACCACCTAATTGCCCTGAAGAGATTGTTGTTATTGTTCTTCTTCTTTGGTGGTATCTGACTCTTCATGACCCCCTAGCCATCCATGAGGTTTTCTAAGCAAGGATCTTGGAGAGGTCTGCTCTTTCCTTCTCCAGGGGATACCGTAGATCTTTTTGTCAGTCAATGAGAGGTTAAGGGACTTGCCCAAGGTTATATATATAGCTGGGAAGAATCAGTCTAGTCAGCAGCCTCTAAATTGTGCCTTAGAGATCACTTGGCACCTTTCATCTCTTTTGCTGTTGTGTAAAAATAGCATACTGAAGAGTCAGTGCTGCTGGGGGTTGGATGACAACGAACACTGAAAGGAAGAATTAATAACTACTAGTGTTAGCAAGAAGATTTTTGACTTGAAAATGACCTAAGGTGGATTTCATACTCCTAGATAGAGAGAATCAAATTCTGAGCCAGATTTCTATGTTTCAGACTCTGGAATGAAGTTTAAATTTCTATGTTTTAGGCTCAGAACACTGACAAGAATATATAGAAATGAAAAAGGTTTTAACAGTCTTGTTAAACACCCCTATTTTACAATCTGAAGTTCAGAAAGGTTAAATGATTTGACCAAGGTCACACTTAACAAAATGGTGTAGTTAGGAATTGAACTCAGGTCCTCTGGCTCCAGAGCTACTGTTCTTTCTAGTGACCATGAAAACAAATATCAGATGAACACTGATTCTTTTTCTCTGGGACTCTCCTTTGAAATCATTACACATAATATGTCTGCACCTGGAATCAAGAGATCTCAGTTTGAGTCCTCATACTGATATTTCTAGTGCAAAAAAAAATTCAATAATTGTAAACATATCACAAAAAAAGACTTTTATGAGGGAAGCTAGTAGTGACTTTTATATTTTTGAGCCCTCTTAGTTCTGCTTATGAAGGGTACTGATGGAAATAGATTTTTTAAAAATAGTGTTAGACCTTAATTTTCCCCTCAGATCTAGATAAATCTAGCCAAAAAATAGATAAGAGGGAAGTCAAGGAAATGAATAGAATGTTAGACAAATGAAATATGATAGATATCTGGAGAGAATTGAACAGAATTCTCAGTGGTGTATGGTACCTTTATAAAAATTAACCTTGTATTAGTACACAAAAACATGATGGTTAAGTATAGAAAAGCAGAAATATTTAATGCATCCTTTTCAGACCATAATGTAGTAAAAATTGTATAGCATGAAGGACCATGGAAACACAAAGTAAAAATTAATTGGGGACTAAATAACTTAATTTTATTTTACTTTTTAGAAAAATTTTCCATGGTTACATGATTCATGTTTTTACTTTCCCCTTCACCTCCCCTTCACCCTCCAATAGCCAACACGAATTTCTACTGATTTTAGCATGTGTCATTGATCAAGACTTTAAACAACTTAATTTTAAAGAATGAATGGGTTAAAGAACACATCATAGAAAAACATAATATCACTAAGGAAAATGTAATGAGATAACATACCCAAAACCTGTGGGATACAGCAAAAGCAGTAGAGGCAAGTTCATATCTCTAAATGCTTATATTAATAAAATAGAGAAAAACATATCAATGAATTGGGAATGTAATTTGAAAAACTAGAAATAGAATAAATTAAATATCCCCAATGAAACACCAAAAGAGAAATTCTAAAAATTAAAAGTGAGATCAATAAAATTAAATGTAAGAAAACCAGTGGGTTAATAAATAAATATAAATTGGTTTTATGGGAAAAAACAACAAAATAGATAAACCCTTGGTTAATATGTTTTTTAGGGAGAAGAAAACTAAATCACTAGTGTTAAAGATGAAAAGAGTGAATATATCACCAATGAAGATAAGATTAAAGTGATTATTAGTAGTTATTTTGCTCAATTATATGGCAACAAATTTAATAATGTAAGTGCAAGGGAATAATATTTACAAAAATATAAACTACCTGGACTATCAGAGAGGAAATAGAATATCTAAGTAAATCTATTTCAGAAAAAGAAATTGAACAGGCTATAAATGTACTTCCTAAAAATAAAGCATCAGGACTAGATGGATATACAAGTGAATTCTACCAAACATTTAAAGATGAACTTTTTCCAATATTAAATAAATTGTTTTTCAATAGTAGGTAAAGAAAGAATTTTACCAAATTCCTTTTATAAAACAAAAATATGGCACTAATACCTAAACCAGAAAGCTATAGACCAACTTCATTAATGTATATGGATGCAAATATCAGCTAGGAGAGTACAATAATACACGACAAAGATTATACATTTTCACCAAATAGAATTTATACCAGGAATTCAGAGATGAATTAATATAAGCAAACTGTCAATATAATGATCATATTAATTACAAATGCAATAAAAAATCATATTATTATATCAATAGATGCAAAAAAAAGTCTTTGAAATACAACATTCATTTCTACTAAAAAACACTAGGAAGCCTACATAAAAATGGAGCTTTTCTTAAAATGATTCAAAGCATCTAACTAGAACCTTCAGCAAGTTGTTATTTGTAGCAGGGATATAAGCTAGAAGCTTTCCCAATAAAATCAGAAGTAAAACAATGATGCCCATTATAACCAATATTATTTAACATAGTATTAGAAAAACTAGTGAAGGAATCAGAATGAGTAAAGAGGGAATAAAATTCTCTCTTTTTGCAGATGATATGATGCTATATATGTGGGAAATTCTAGAGATTCAACTAAAAAATTCATTGAAGCTATCAATAATTTTAGTAAAGTGGCAAGATATAAAATAAACCCATGTAAGTCATCAGCATTTATATGTATCATTAACAAAGTCCTGCATGAAGAGACAGAAAGAAATGCTCCATTTGCAATAACCACGAATAAAAATACCTGGGAATATACATGCCAAAACAAATTCAGGAACTACATGAACATAATTATAAAACACTTTTTACTCAAATAAAGTTAGATCTAAAGAATTGGAAAAATGATGATCGTTCACGGATGAGCTAAGCTGACATAATTAAAAAATAAAAATCCTACCTAAACTAATCTACTTATTCAATGCCATCCCAATCAAATTACTAAAAAAATTTCTTATTCAGCTAAAAAAATTATAAAATTCACTTGGAAGAACAAAAGATTAAGAATATCAAGAGAATTAATTAAAAATATTAAGGAAGGAGGTCTACCAGATTTTAAATTGTATTATAAAGCAGTAATTATCAAAACTCTCTGGTACTGACTATGAAACAGAAAAATAAATCAGTGGAACAGAACAGACATACAACAAACAACAGTAAAATATTATAGTAACCTTATATTTTACAAAAATATAGATCTAGGCTATTTGGATAAGAAACTACTATTTGGTAAAAAAAAACTAGGTATAGACCAATATCTTACATTATTTCTTAGGATAAGATCAAAATGGATACATGATCTAGACATAAAAGGAGATAACATAAGGAAATTAGAGGAACACAGAGGGATAGCTAAATGGCTCAGTGGAGAGAAAGCCAGATCTGAAGATGGGAGGTCCTAGGTTCAAATGTAGCCTCAGACACTTCCTAGTTGTGTGATCCTGGGCAAGTCACTTCCATAGGCTAGCCCTTACCATTCTTCTGCCTCCAAACCAATACTTAGTATTGATTCTAAGACTTTTGGTAAAGATTAAAAAAGAAAAGAACAGGGAATATATTACTTCTCAGATTTATGAATAGAAGAGGAATTTATGAGTCAACATGAGATGGAGAGCATTGTGAAATATAAAATGGACAGTCTGAGGTACATTAAGTTGAAACAGTTTTTACAAATAAAACAAATGTTGCCAAGATTGGAAGAAAAGCAGAAAATTGGGGAAAAAATTTTAGACTCAGACAGAGTTTCATATCTAAACTATATAGAGAACTTTGTTAAATTTATGAGAATAAGAGCCATCCCCCAGTTGACAAATGGGAAAAAGATATGAAAAGACAGTTTTTGGATGAAGAAATCAAAGCCATATATAGGTATATGAAAATGCTCTAACTCACTACTAATTAGGGATAAACAAGCCAAAATAGTTCTGAGGTATCATCTTACATCCATCAAATTGGCTAAAATGACAACTACTCAAAATGTCATATGTTGTAGGGGATGTGGAAAAGTGGGGACACTAATATGCTGCTGGTGGAACTGTGAATTAATCCAACTATTTTATCTTTTTAAACCTTTTTTTTACTCATTACATGTAATAATAAATTTCCACATGAGTTTTCCTAAGTTATATTTTCAAACTTTTCTCCTTCCTTTCCTCCCAGCATTGACAGGTGATTTGATCTGGGTTATACAAAACATATTTCCATATTGCTCATTTTTGTGAGTAATCTTATAAAACCAAAACCCCAAAACATAACCCCAATGCTTTCTTCTTCATTCTGACTCCAACAGTTCTTTCTCTGGAAGTGGATAGCATTCTATGTCATAAATCCCTTATAATTATCCTGGATTAATGTATTGCCAATAATAGATAAGTCTATCACAGTTGAGCATACCACAATATTGAGGTTACTGTGTACAGTGTTTTTCTGGTTCTCCTTATTTCAGTCTGTATCAGTTCATGTAGGTCAGTGATTCCCAAAGTGGGTGCTACCACCCCCTGATGGGTGTTGCAGCGATCCAGGGGAAGTGGGAATGGCCACAGGTACATTTATCTTTCCTATTAATTACTAGTAAAATTTTAAAAAATTAATTTCCAGGGGGCTAAGTAATATTTTTTCTGGAAAGGGGGTGGTAGGCCAAAAAAGTTTGGGAACCACTGATTCTTTCCATCTCTTTCTGAAATCATCCTGTTCATCATTGCTTACAACACAATAGTATTCCATCACCCTTATATACCACCATTTGTTCAGCCATTCCCTAATTAATGGACATCCTTTTAATTTCCTATTCTTTGCCACCACAAAAAAGAGTAGCTATAAGTATTTTTGTACAAGTAGGTCCTTTCCCTCTACCTTTTTTTTTTATCTCTCCAGGAGACAGACCTAGAAGTTAGTAGTTTTACTGGATCAAGGGGTAGGCATTGTTTTATAGCCCTTTAGGCATAATTCCAAATTGCCCTCCAGAATGGAACCGTTTTGGAGAACAATTTGAAATTATTCTTAGAGAGTTATAAAACTGTGCATACAGTTAGATCCTATAATATTTTCCAAGGAAATGAAGGGAAAAGGAAAAGAACCTATATGTTACAAATTATTTATAAAAGCTCTCTTGGTGGTGGCACAGAACTGGAAGTTGAGGGAATAACCATCACTTGGGGAATGGCTAAACAAATTGTGGTATATGATCATCATGGAATGCTACTGCACTAAGAAATGATGAGCAGATTAATTTTTATAAAACTTGGAAAGAACTACATGAGATAATGAAGAATGAAATGAGTATAACCAAGGGAACATTATATACAGATAGATTTATTATTTGAAGAATAACTTGTGAATATTCACCTCCAGAGAATGAACTGTGAAGTAGAAATGTAAAAGACATAATCTCTATATACATATCTGTTTGCCCAATAATGCTGTTTATGGTGTGAGGAGGAGATGGGGGACTGAATATTAATAATAATAAAGAAAGGTCTGTGGAGGAGGTGAACCTGCCCAGCTATGGACAAATCCCTTAACTCCTATGAACTTCAGTATATATAATACAGCGTGTATTAGTCTCCCTGGGTTGAGTTGAGCAAAGTACTCTATAAACATTAGTTTTCATTATTTCTCATCTCTGAGCCCTAAAAACAAAAATACTTCAAACCAGAGTGTGAGGATGTAGTCTTGTTTAGAAATGCTCTAGTTAGAAACTTATTGCCTCTTTCTATTGCCCTGGGAGTAATATAGTATGGCAGCCAAAGGAGGAAAGAGCAAGCACATTTTCAAGGGTCCAGACACTTCAGATAGTAGGATTTGGGGCCAAACTGATAAGCTGGGAGAGATCTATAGCCATTGAAAAAAAAAAAAAGCAAACTCTCCCATGACCAAATCAATAATCCCCAAAGCTAATTTTGAGAACTCTAAGAGGAGGAAACTAGGGAAACCACAGTGATTATCATCTATTCATAGAACTAAAAAGGGACCGAAGAAGTTATATAGTCCGGCATCTACTTGAAGGTCTCCAGTTTTCTCATCCAGTCCCATCAGGATACAATCTTCAGATGTTTGAGAAAAGACAGTCAATATTCTCTGAGAAAATCATTTCTTTTTACAAGCCTGATTTATAACATTGCTTCTCCTTGGGCAGTACTTCAAAATCCCAAATCCCATATTTCATAATATTTATGCCATTTAGTAATAAAGAGAAGAAAAAATATCTTTGTGGCATGGGCCATATTTTCTATTTAGATTGCCTGGCCATAATGCCTAACACAGTATTAAGTAACTAGCAGACACTGAATATTAAGAAAGGGAAAGGAAGCGAATCAGCATTTACGAATCTCCTATTATGGGCCAGGTATTCTACCAAGCACTTTTACAAATATTCTTTCTTTTGGTCTTCCCAACAACCTTGTTGTTTTTTGTTTTGCAGCTGAGGAAACTGAGGTTGGCAGTGGTGAAGGGACTTCCCCAGGAACACACAACTATTCTATATCTTAGGATAGAACTCAACACAGTCTTCCTGACTCCAAGCCCAGCGTATATACTTCAACACCTACCAACCTCTGTGCCACCAGCTGCCTATAATAAAGAGGTGTGTCATCGTGGATATAGTGCTGGACGTTGTGTCAGGAAGACCTGAATGCTGACCTCATATTGACACTACAGTTGGGATCACGGATAAGTCATTTACTTCCCGGAGCTTCAGTACCTTATTTCTAAAATGAGAAGAATAATGCCTCTATCACCTTCCTCACGGGGTTGTTGTGTAAGAAAGAAAAGATAATTTGTGTGAAACGTTTGCAAACTTCGAAGTGAAATATTACTTTAAGTTATTATTGCTAAAAATGTTTATTTATTGGCTAAAATTCAAAAGTTTTTTTTTAAAATAAAAAATCAAAGCCAAATTGCTTAAGTCAATGTAGCATGTACCCAGTTCAGAGCCAACTTCTTCCACTAATCTCATCTCAAATAAGAACTATGAGGATTAAGAGAATTTGTATATTTAAATTGTGCTTCAAGCCTGGGACATTTGCCTAAGGCTCTATGCTGGTAGAGAGGAAAACTAGATGTGGAAAGATAACAAGTACCTTCTTTTTTTTTTTTTAAACCCTTACCTTCCATCTTGGAGACAATATTGTATATTGGCTCCAAGGCAGAAGAGTGGTAAGGGCTAGGCAATGGGGGTCAAGTGACTTGTTCAGGGTCACACAGCTGGGAAGTGTCTGAGGTCAGATTTGAACCTAGGACCTCCTGTCTCTAGGCCTGGCTCTCAATCCACTGAGCTACCCAGCTGCCCCCTGTCCTGTACCTTCTTGATGGACACAGTTGGCTAGAGAGCTTTGGAGAGTAGAGATATACTTTATTCTTTTATTTGAGAGATAAACAACATGATTCCAAAGAGAGAAGAAAGAGAAAAAAACTTTGAGGTGTGACATATTCGCAGGAAAACCAGAAACTCAACATATTCTTGATTTAAAGCTTTTCATCCTAGTAACTTTGAGGATTTTCCCCTTATTTCAAATTGGGGATTTCTCTTTGTTGAACTAACATATCTTACTTCCAGTGGGAAAACATATTTGCTATGTGTATTTTGTGGTATATTCTAACAGAAAGAAAGAAAAGACAAGAGAAAGAAAGGAAGAATATGCACATATATTAACATGAATGTGTTTCATTCTACACTCTGAGTCTTTTACTTTGCCATCAGGATGTAAATGGCATATTTCATTAGGAGTCCTTGGGATTCATGGTTGGTCATTAGAATGCTCAAAGTTTCTAAGTTATTCAATATGTAAATTATTCTCATTTCTATTCACTCCATACAAGCTCAAACAAGTCTTTTCAGGTTTCATTGAAATTATTCCCTTACAATCATGAAAGATATGACAGGGAATGTCATCCACCTCCAGAGAAAGAACTGTTGGAGTTGGATGGATGTGGATCAAAGCACATTATCTTTCTCATCAGTGTTATGCATGATTACATTTTGGAATTTTGGTTTTGTGTGAGTGTGCTGTTACATGTTATAATTATTGGAGGTGTCTTGATCTATTTGAGATGGTAAACTGATGTACAGAGAGAAATAAGATGACCCTTCTCCCTTATAACAGTTGCCCAGGCAGGATCCTTCAGGTCTAAGAGGTATATCCCTTCAGGACCCACCTGAGGTTAATTGATATGTTGATTTGAGCTCTTTAGCTAGGATAATGCCTTGTAAATTCTCCCTTCCCAAAACAAGCTTGAAACTGCTTTAGGAAGGTACTTTAAACTTTATATTAAACAGGAAGGATATGGGTAAAGGACTGTGGTATAGGAGACCCTATTCTAATGGTTACTAATGAAATCTCAACAGCTGGCAGATAAAGAATCAATGTAGCTTCCCTCTGGTCCAGCCTAGCCAGGACTAAACCAGAATAGGTAAACTGATGGGATATCTTTGACTTCTTCTTCAATAGATCTTCAGCCTTACAGTTGAGTTATGTCCACCCTTTCCACCCTCTTCTTCGTCTCCTGCCCACTTCCCGGATCCCTCCCAGGCCCTGGGAAACCAAGATATCTAGATGATGAAACTCCTCATATCTAGGGGCAGTAGACACCAAGGTGGTGGTCAGGTACAGGTTGGAACAGTATCTCAAGTACAGGAAGAGTTTGCAGAGAGATGTTTGCACCCTCTCACTCCAAGACCAGGATCCACCGATCTCCAGCCTCAGCACAGGTCAAAGACCCAGAACTTCTGCTCAGGGTTCTCAACTGCCCCTCCTGCCTCTCGCATGACTTCCCTGGGAACATTCCATCCAACTGACTTATTTGTCAATCAAAGGTGAACTTCAAGCTCCCAGAGATTCAATATAACATACAACAGTGACCAATATGGAAGTATGTTTTGCATGATAATAAAATTAAAATTTTTTAAACAAAAAAAATTTTAATGAAATTATTATTACCTACATTTTTTACAACACTATAGTATCCTACCACATTTATATACAATAATTTGTTAATCCATTCCTTAATGAATAAGTACTATTCTCAGATTACCATTCTTTGCCACATCAAAAAGAGCTAAAAATATTTTTGTACATCCTTACAGTTTGTTTTGCTTGGGAATAATCCTTTCCTTAAGCTATCTATTCACCCATGTTATGTAGAGATGGCAGCATGGAACCCCTGCAAAATACAGGGACAGCCTCACCCAGAATTCCAGGGGGTCCCCCCTGGAGAACTTTGGATGAAGGGTCAGTTGAGAAGGGTTGAGGAAGTTGCTTTGTGGGGTTGAGGTGAGTGGATCACTGCTTATTGCTCCTGACTTGGGGGGTTCACCTGAGTGGTCATTGTGGCAAAAGTCATTGTGGTTTCTACTCAGGGGTTAGCTGGCTTTGTAGGGTTAATCCTTATCAATATCAATATAACAATTATTTAGTGATTTAGTGATTAGTGTTATGTTGATAAAATAACAGATATTTTGGGGAAGCTGATGATTATGCCAGGGCCAGTAACCTTCAAGACACAGACACTGATTGACAGGCTTCAGTGAGAAAGGAGGGGGTTAGACACTCCTGGTTCTCAAACCCCTCCCCCTAAGCAGTTGATGTTTCAGTTGGAAAAATGGAGACTGACTGAGCTACTTCTGGTAAGTTTCTGTTGAAACTGAACTTCAATGATGTTCCCTTTTCTTTAACTTATATTCCCCACAGGTCTAATAGAGGAATAAGTAGAAGCTAGTTATATAAATGTTGAAGGACTGAGATAAATGATCTTCTTAAACCTGGCAGCTAATAGGATTCAAGCTAGATGACCAGACTTGAGCAGTGAGTATCCCCCAAATAATTTCCAGGCACAGATATTGTAGATAAAGCTTATATTAAGAAGTAAAAGGAAAAACTAGAGGGGGTAATTAAGGTTTTAGATAAGGAAAGGTGACCCTGATCTGTTAGGTTGAAGCTGCACTTACCCACCACATGAGGGGTGAAGGCACCTAGCTGAACTGGCTCTCTTGCTAAATAGTGTATATATCTAATCACTAAATAATTGTTGTATTGATATTGATAAGGATTAATCCTAATAAACCCTGCTAACCCTTGAGTAGAAACCACTATGGCTTATGCCACAATGGCCACTCAGGTGAACCCCCCAAGTCGGGAGCAGTAAACAGTGAGTCTGCTCACCTCAAGCCCCACAAAGCAACTATCTCAACCCTTCTCAACTGCCCCCTCACCCAAAGTTCTCCATGGGGGGGGGGGTCCCCTGGAATTCTGGGTGAGGCTGTCCCTGTATTTTGCAGGGATTCCATGCTACCATCTCTACATAACAGTAATTTCCCCCTTTTCTAGTGGGAATTTCCACTGGAAATTCTTCAGGCTTAAGATACTGCAGCACAGTTCACCCTGTCTACACTAAACCTAAATTACTTCCTAAATGTCTTATTCCTAACCCCTTAACAGTCTTGCTATGCTATGGCTCATTATACTATTTACCCCTATCTAAGGAGGGAAAAAGGAAAGTTTAAACAAGGGAAAAAACAGGTTTTGGTATCAAATACATAAATCATAACAAATGTAACAGAATATCACAAGCATAAAATCCAAAACTGCAACAATTATAAGTTGCAGTCACTATCCCTAAAGCATGCAATGTAAACATCTTTGAAACACATTCAAAGCAAAAATGTAACAACCTACAGATCTTTAACTTGCTCCTAACTCATAACAAAAAAATATGGTAAAACTCCATAAGCAAAATTTCAGAGTACTAAGTTTCCATGTTAGTACCTTATTTAAGCTAAGTTAGTGGTATTAATAATCCTAAATTCTAAGGTATTAGTATATTAATTTTATTTTGTTAGTCATAAGTATATGCAAAGCTATATACATTACTTATTCTTATAGACTATAGTGACTCTCCCTGATTAACTCTGTATCTCAAAGATCCCTAAAGCTATCTTTCCCTAAGCTATTAGTAACTCTATACTATGGGTTAGTAATTATAATACAGGCTATCCACAATGCCTATTTACAGATGGAAGTTACCTTGATGTCTACCAAATCAAAAAACAAACAATGGATCTTTTGATATGTTAGAGATCCTAGGATACCCTTCCCATATATACAGCTATTCACATGTACATATAATACATATATACAAAAGAGACTCTCATTTATCTACATGAAGTCTTTATCAAAAGGTGAACAATCAGTTTGTGTCGTGTTCAATGAACTAATGAGTACTGATGCATATACATACTTACTCCTTACTTCCCGGATCTTCTGGCCCACCGGAGAACCACAATTCTCTTTGTGTAGCCATATGTGGTGTGGCATGCAAACTACCATGTGATGTCTCATATGTGCAATGTGTGTTTATAACATGATATTGTTGTTCCACATATTTCTTCTTTCCAGTCCTCTTCCTGCACAGTATTTTATAAAGATTACAACACTCTTGTGATTGTCCATTCTTTTGTGCCGCCGCTGCTGTGAATCTCTGCAGCTTGTAGCTTCTGTGTTCTTCGCTTCTTCCTCTGTACCGCATGCATACTTGTCCTTTGTCTATCATCTTGTCGGGTGGTTGGCTTGTCACCTTCTTAATCAGGAACATTAGTTGTTGTGATGTAATTGTGTTAACTTTGTGTTGATTTTGTGTTTTAAAAAAAATTTGCAGTTTTTTTTCCTTCTTTTCCTTTTTAAGATTTCAAACAGTTCATTCATTTTCAACAGAACCATCTGTCTGCTGTGGATCTGGCAGTGCATTCATTTCATTTTTCTCTAAGTCAGGAGGTTCTTCATGGTGTTCTTCATGTACAGCATGTTCTTTTACAGGTTTCACATGTGTCATATGGAACCAAGGGTCTCTATTCTCAACTTTTACACAAGTTGGGCTAGTCAATAGTATTTGGTAAGGCCCGACCCATTTAGGGTCTAGAACAGATTTTCTTGTAAAGTTTCTTATGTAGAGCATGTCTCCCGGTTTAAACTGATGTAAGCTAAAGTCTAAAGGAACTCTCTGGGTTAACAAGCCAAGTTTGTGCAATTCATCCAGTCTCTTCTTTAAAGCTTTTATATATCTATATAGCTGACATTCAGCTCCAATGTGTGACAAGAGAGCTGATTTCTGGGATGAACTATGCCATGGAGTGTTCCCATACAGAAGTTCATATGGTGACAATCTTGTGTCACTACAGAGTTGACTTCTTAAATAAAAAAGAACAATGGGGAGTGCTTGTACCCATTTCAGATGGCTCTCAGAACACACTTTCCCAATCAGAGTTTTAATTCTCTTATTGCAGATTTCAATTTGCCCTGAGGATGAGGGGTGATAGACTGAATGTAAACTTCTCTTTATCCCCAAGGTCTTATAAATCTCATGCAAGATATTCTGGGAAAAGTGTGACCCATGGTCCGAATCAATTCTAGCTGGTACAGAGAATCTCAGAACTACCTCTCTCAGAAGTGTCTTCACCACAAAGGCTGCGTTGTTTTTCTTTGCAGGGAACACTTCTGGCCATCGAGTCAACCTCTCAATGATGACTAGGGCATATTTGTATCCCTGACAATTGGGCACTGATATATAATCAATCTGCAAGCACTCAAACGGGGTATATGCCAATTGTCTGCCTCCTAGTCCCTTAATTCTGGTCACGCCCTGATTGTACTGCAAGCAAACCTTGCATTTCTGGCATGTTCTCATTGCACAAGTGGATATGCCAGGAGTGTCTTCAAATGCCATCCACCAGGGATTGGGTCCCATAATGGCCTTTGGCATGCAATGCATTACATAGGATATTATATAAAGATCTTGGAAGAATGGGTTTGTCCTCTCTAGAAAACCATACACCTCTCACTAATTTGGCCCCTAGATTTTCTACCCAGTGCTTCACTTCCCTTGGGGAGTTTGCCTGTTTTAGATCTGCTTCATCCACCAAGGAGAAATTCAGCACATGGATGGGACCAAATCGGGCACCATATTTGGCTGTTATATCGGCCCTCCTGTTTCTTAATGAGACTTCATCCACACCCTTTTGATGTGATTGGCAATGCATCACTGCCACTTCCTTAGGTAACTGGACAGCTTTCAGGAGTTGGTTTATAAGGCTCCCATAGGATATTTCCTTCCCACCAGCAGTTATATATCCCCAATATTTCCAAATTTGGCCTGTACAATGTACTACATTAAATGCATATTTACTATTGGTCCAAACGTTCAACCTTTGACCCTGACCAATTTCTAAAGCTCTGGTGAGACTCAGGATTTCGGCACCTTGAGCACTCATGGACTTAGGTAGAGCTGCATACCATAAAGTCTCATCTTGAGTTACTACAGCTGCCCCTGTATATCATTCCCCATCTACCACAAACGCAGAACCATCGGTAAACAAAGTCAGATCGGGAGAGACCAAAGGAATATCGGTCAAGTCATCTCTCGTTTTCTGAACTATGTCCAAGGTTTCTGCACAGCTATGGATGGGTTCCCCTTCTAACGGTAAGTCTGGCATTAGTGTAGCTGGGTTAATCTCCTTACAATGATGGAAAGTTAGGTTCTCATTGCCCAGCAACACAATTTGATAATGGGATAAGTGTTGGGACATAAACCCTTGCAGGTTGCTGTTTTTCAAGATGGTATCTATTTGATGAGGAGAGTACAGCATAATCCTGCATCCCAAAACCATATCTGAAGATTTCTTAACCATTAGGGCTGCAGCTGCAATTGCTCTCATACAAGGTGGCATCCCCCTAGCCACAACATCTAGCTGGGAGCTATAATAGGCTGTTGGTCTGAACTGATCCCCAAGAGTCTGCATCAATACAACACTGGCTATTCCCTTGTCCTCATGCACAAACGGGTGAAACAGTTTTGCATGGTCAGGGATTCCAAGTGCAGGACTGGACAAGACAGCTGTTTTCAGTTTTTCTATCACATGCTTGTGCTCCCATGTCAGTTTTAAAGGTTCTGAGACAGTGTTTCTAGTCAAGTCTGTCAGAGGTTTTGAGAACAGACTGTAACCAGGTATCCACTGCCTACAGTAACCCTTGATACCTAATATTGTACAGAGCTGCTTCTTGGTTTTAGGCATGCACAGCTTCTGTATATGTGCAACTCTCCTTTGGGAAATCCGTCTTATACCCTTCTCCAACACAAAGCCAAGGTACTCTACTCGTGGCAACACCCACTGAATCTGGCAAAAGATATTTGTACTTTCTGAGAATCCCTGTGGAATTCTGGTCCAACAGAGTTGTTTGCCCTCCCAGGAAAATGCAAAAATCTTCTGACTGGACTCATGCAGGGGTACAGTAAAATATACACAGCACAGGTCCACAGTCGTGAACCAGGCTGCAGTCATAGGCATTACCCATCAACGTAAACCCAGGATAAGGGTTCAGAGAAGTTGTGTGATCCAATTCACAGCTTTTCACTTGATCACTTAGTCCTGGGCACTGTTAAGGGAGGTGTGTGTGTATTCAGCTGAGCTTCATATATTTTGTGGGACCAGTGTTCACTACCACAACTCAGTGTCCACCCAAGCTTCCCACCTCACTCAGTTTAGGCCCTTAGACCATCAGAGGATCTTGGGCTATTTCTCTATCAGGCCCTCTTCAGTAGCACCATACTGCCCATAATAGAAAGGGATATCTCTGAAAAGGGGTGTAGCTAACAAAAATGGATAGGCACCAGTGAGTAGATAAGGGATCTCTTTGGGGGTTAGTATTAACAGTCTCCAGGACTTAACTTGAAGGCCTGGACCCTAAGGAAACCCTTTCTATTGTGATAATGAGATTAAACCTACCCTGCCCATTTTTAGATTTAATCACCAAAGGTGTCAACATCACCACTTAATTCACAAATTGGGAAGTCTGTGGCCCATGTGTTCAAGAATGGGTGAAAAATCAGAATTATGCCCCCTGGGAAGTCCTAAGCAAAGTGATTGTTGTAATTGGACACATAAACTAAGAGGAAGACACAGGAAGTGACATAAAAGAAAAGCTTTTAAAGGGGAATGACAACTTCCTGTAGCTCTCTTCTTATCTTCTTGTTCATTTCTTAGACCTGGAGGAGCTCTGGTTGGGACCTTGGACTTGGTGAGACTGTTCTTAAATCTCTCCCTTAGAACTACACGTGGTTAGTAAAAAAGTCTGACTCCCTTAGCTTCCCTGGAGGTACTAGCCTCTGGAGGGTCCCTTGATTGGGAGGAGCCCTTATAGCTAAAACCCTTGTTAATTGACTTTTAGGCTCTCTGGCTGGGATCTCTGGAGCCCTGCTGCAGTAAAGCCAGGAATTGAGTATATAGTCTAGCTCCTTAAGCTAGATCTCTCACTCTACCCTTTTCTTATCTCTCTACTTCCACTCTCTCCTATACATTGTAAATATATATATTATAAATAAATTACTGAAATCATTTTAGGGATTGAATCAATTCCTTTGCAACCACTTATTTAAATATTTAATCCAAACAATACCCTAATTTTTACTCCTTAAAATTTTGGTAATCAGAAAGTTGGCTGAGTACCCTCAATCTTCCTAAATTTTCTTGACTTTTTCTTTACTTTTGCTACTATCCCCAAGTCAGCTTTTAATAGCTTATTTTGGGTCTACAATTCACAGCTGTTAGATCAAAAGGTAAGTTCAGTTTTTTTCTTTTTTCCTTAAAATAAATAGCACACAGCAGTTTTAATTTTAGAAGCAGGGCCCTAAGGCCTCCCCTGGGGAACTGTTTCCAAACACCTAGGGTAAAAAAACATCCAAATTAGCCGACCCTCAGGTTTTTCACCTGGGGAAAGATTGGCTGGTTTGCCTTACCAGGCAACAAACAGGCTGTTTTGTTTCTTAACTAGCTGTGAGGGCTGAACATGGGGGGAAAACTCCTTCTCAAAAAAGGAAGTAGCCCTACTCTGTGCCCAAACAGAGTTTCATCTTGTAGCAAAAAAATTCTCTGGAAAAAACTGGAGAAAGTCATTGAGCTTAGCTCAGCTTTTGTTATTAGAGAGAGTGATTGTTAAGCTGAAATTAACTAAATTTTTGCCTTGTTTTACTCCTGGAAATCTACTTTTATTTTTTCCAAGCTCCAGGTGTCTCTAGAATTAACTTAAGTAAGAAGTGAAACTTGGGGAAATTAATCAGGAGCAACAACAACAAAAAAAAAAAAAAAAGAAAAAAAACTGGTCCTTTTTACCCTATGAGGCTTTTAGAGCCCAAATCAGAGGAAAATTTAATTTATAAAAACTTCTTTTGCACCAGGCCAATTCAGAAAAGCAGCATTTTGCCCAAAAGAGGAAGCACATGGTCAGTAAGCATGTGATTCTAGCATTTTTACCCTTAGTAGCTACTTAATTCTATACTTAGGCTCAGACAAAAGGTTTCCTAGCCTACCTCCACCCAAAAAAGTTAATCAAATCATTAAACTGAGGTGTGATATACTTAATAAAGGTATGATATTCTTAAAGGAACCACACCCTAACCAGTAAATTTTCACACCCTGACCTTTACCTTTACCCAGTAGTTCCATCTATTGACAAAAACCAGAATTATAAACAATCTAATAATTAAATTTAAACATGATAAGAAAACCATTCAAAATGATTTTAATAGCATTTCCAAAGCTGGAACAGCATTGGTTTTTTTTTTTTTTTTGGCATTTAAAGTGATTCATAATCCCAGAGAATATATCACAGTGGATATACTTAGCACTGTTCCTGGGTATGATTATAATAGTAGGATGTGTAGCTTTTTATCTCTTTCTCTCTCAGAGAGACTTGACAAATACCCTAAGTATGCTAGGGATACAAATAAGAGATTCATCTCAGCCTCTCCATCTACCAATGCATTTCCTGTCCAAACAGACCAACTTCCCTTTCTATTACTCAACAAATTATGGAACTAAAAGCTCAGCTTGAGTATAACTCAAGGGACATTTATAGGGAACAGGAAAATATGGAGGAGTGTTTAGGAGAACTCAAGGCTTTATGAAAAGTATTTAAAAGAACTTAAAAAAAACCCAGAGTAAGAGAGATTTATCTCTCCATACCTCCCCATTATCAGAATCTCTGTCCTACCCTACCCTACAAAATTCTGCTCCTCCTCCTACTTAACCCATTTCTCAAATGAAGATTCTGTATGACAATAGGAACCACAGCTAAAACTTCCAGAAAATATTTTTAAGCTTAACTAAAACTGTGCCACTCTAAATGAAACCCATGATTCCATTCACTGCCATATGAAATGAAAATTATTTTTTATTCTTTTGTATTGTTAATCATAAACCAAATGATCACATATTCTTTAGGTAGATAACTGTAAATATGATTTTTATTTTTTATAACCCTTACCTTCCATCTTAGAATCAGTACTATGTGTTGGTTCTAAGGCAGAAGAGTGGTAAGGGCTAGGAAATGGGGGTTAAGTGACTTGTCCAGGGTCACAAAGCTAGGAAGTATCTGAGGCCAGATTTGAACCCAGGATCTCCTGTATCTGGGCCTATCTCTTAATAAACAGAACCATACAGCTGACCCCACAACTATGATTTTTAGAAAAAGTTAGACCCAGTTAGTAAAATAACTGTGTATAAGATATCAATTATAATAAAAGAATATTAACCACATAGTCTATAACTGTAATTCATGCAGTACTAGAATGGATATAGTTGGGTGTATTAGAATATTATAGCAGCCAAGTAGATGAAGAGCTTCTGTTTGAGGAATAAAAATTTTACATCTAAGCAGTTATCTCAGAAAGCTAAAACTCATGCAGAAAGTGCTGTGCTCACTTGGAATGATGAGTGTATAGATGACCTCATGAGATCACATGAAAACAACTTTGTCATGTCCAGATATTGTTTGATCCTGTGAAGATTTATGCCAACTACCAGCTTCCCAAAGTTTTAGGGCCAAGACATATTACTTTGTCCTAACCCCTGTTAACTATTAACAGTTCTTAATATATTGTGTATCTTCTGCCTTGTTAATTATAGGGGGCCAGCCTCTATATGGTTTTGGGGTCCTGAGTGGCATTGGTGACTTAGGATTGTTAAGGCAGGAGAAAGAAAATGAGAACAACCAGACTAGTGGTTAGCCCATGTTGCTCTAACGCTATGGGATTTGGACTTTATTTTATACTGGTTTCAAACAAAGAACACAAAGAAAGAGTCACAGCTGCGAAGGGCTTACAAATCATACACAATCCATTAAAGTCTAAAAAGTAGAGATATGGGTGCAAGGAAAAGGGCCAAATTCCAACCACCAATTAGTAGGGGTTTAATTCTGGGAGCAGAAATAAATTTCATGGAGATGTTTACTAATAGCGTTCTGCCTTGATTTACAGATCTGCACCTGGTCAGATAGTCTGGACTAAATTGTCTGGCTCCAGTCCTTATCTAAGTAATATATTTTTTAGGGTTCAGGCTTCTTAATTATCAAGGAGAGAAACTGTTAACTCAGTAGCTTCTGGTCTGGTTATGGACTCAAAGCTTTCCAATAAGTCTATAATGTTTTTCCAATAAGAAAAGGTATGGATCATAAGAGAAGTCAAAAGAGGGGTCTCAGATTTTTATCTATTCTCTTTTGGCTTCCCACAGTTAATGACTTATGCTAATTAACTGTCAAAAACCTATAAAACACAGTGTTGAACATCGAAGCTGGGTCTTTGCCAAAGGCTGGGCATGGTGAAACCTCCAGCTTTAATTCACTCCAGTTAAAGTTTGGATCTTCAGCTCAGAATGATGGCCCGGAGATATCTTTATTTCTTATACATGTCAAAATGTAGTATAAAATACCTATTTCTCCATCCATAGATTTTCAGTCAGATATATTCCAATACTCTCTTCCTCTCTTCTCTGTTTCAATTCCTGGATTTTACCTCAAAAGTACATATTCTTTTTTTATTTTTTAATTTTTATTATTTATTTATTTGTTTGTTTTTTTGGAAACCCTTAACTTCTGTGTATTGGCTCATAGGTGGAAGAGTGGTAAGGGTAGGCAATGGGGGTCAAGTGACTTACCCAGGGTCACACAGATGGGAAGTGTCTGAGGCTGGACCTGAACCTAGGACCTCCCGTCTCTAGGCCCGACTCTTAATCCACTGAGCTACCCAGCTGCCCCCAAAAAGTACATATTCTTAATTTAAAGTCTTACTTCTTCCCTCTTTACCTATCCTTTTCCCCGAAAGATGCAAAAAAAGGGAGGAGTATTTTAACAGGCAAATGATGTCTTATAAAAGTAGTTTTGATTTAATTTTTGTGAAATCTGTCTTGGTGAAAAAAATGTAGTCTGTTTTCTCCTTCTTCCATCTTTTCATCATCTTAAAGTCTTTCTGATTTGCAAGACAATATTTGGAGCTGGGATTGGAACACAGATTTTTTTAATATTCAAATTCTAAAGCCATTGCTTTCCCTACTATTCCATACTGCTTCTATAGTTTTTTTAAAATCAGATTTGAATTTACTTGGCAATCCTTAGCCTTAATAATATATCTGAATCATTTTACATTATTGTAGGTTCTTTTTCAGTGACTTTTCCCTGGATTTTTTTAAGTATCTGGAGATTTCTTTGGTCATTTCAGGATATTTCTGATTAGGAAACATTTTATTTTTTCTAGGTTAGCTCTGGCAGGAAGATTCAAGAGGATCAGGCAGTTGGGATCCCTTACTATGCCAAGTTGGATGAACTCCTTCAGTATTCAGACTTTGTACTGGTCTCCCCTTTTACATCCCAGAATCATAATATGAAGAAGGAACTAGGATTAACGAACCCTACTGCTACACTTGTAAACATTGGCAGAGATATTAGATGACATGCCTAGCAAAATGACATTTTTTTCCATCACTGAAAGATGTAGCAATAAATCTCAAATATTTGGCATTCCCTGTCAACTTCTTTCTTTGTAGCTCTTTTGGTTCAAAGAGTAACCCAGACTGATAAGCAAGTGATTTGAAATTTATCTCCAAACTGTAAGGATTTCTGACATTTTATGAAAATATTTTGTACACAAGTTACTATTAAATCAAGAAAAATCTTTTTAATTCAGATTTTTTGTACCTTTTGTGGGAAAGAACATATATTGGATATCTTTTAAGTTCAACTCATTATATATTTCTCAGTATTTAATCATTACTTTCTCAGCAAAATCTTTCTGTTTTGCTTACAATTTTAGAATGCCTAATTTTAATATCTTTTCATAGAAGTCAGTCTTATTTCCACTCAGAATTAAGTCATGAGTTGAACATAGAAATTATAAAACTGAAAACTGTAACAGGATTCCGTATAGAGAGATAAAATTCTGTTGACATTGAAATGACATAACTGAAATGAATGGAGACTGCATGTGTTAGTACTAATTTACTGATCCAAACTGGAGTTTGGAAGTCGGAGCTCTAGGATTGGTTCTGCTATTGACTATGACCTTGGGTAATCTTTGTGCCATAATTCCTTTAATGTAAATATAATAAAGATAATATCTGGGATTTGTAACTCATAATAAATAAGTAATAAAAGTAAAATTGCTTAAAAAGCAAAGAATATATTATGAATCTATAAACAAAATGATAAATATCTATTTTTATAATTATGTATTATATAAGTAATATATAATTATATAGCATAGAAATATAAATAATATATTAACTATGTAACATTGTCATTCTATATGATATCATTATTTTCCCCTATATTGACTTGGTGACCATCTTTGGTAGGTATTGTAATAAATGATTAAAACTGAAACTGAACAACTGACCCCCACCCTGCATACCTATTTGTTGTGTAACCATAAATTACAGGATGTCTCTAGGTCAAAGTCTTGCTTTCTTACAAGCACCAGACTGAAGCACTGAGTCTTTCATCTTTAGGGTATAGTCTTGCTTTCTTACAAGCACCAGACCAAAGCCCTGAGTCTTTCATCTCTAGCGCAAAGTCCTCTTCCTTCACAAGCACCAGATCAAAGCTTTAAAAATGTATATAAACTCTATTCTGATTATGCTGATTGGAGCTCTTTAGCAGAGCTCCCCTAGCAAGTTAGAATAAAGACTTTCCCTTGCTTACATTGCACTGTCTTTGTGTGTTCCTTGAGTGGTCATTTACACGGACCCTAACAGTACAAACCTAATACCCTTGGAAGCTACATTAAGGGGATAAAGGTTGGTGTTTCTGTAGTGCAATAACATTCAACACTGGACATGTAAATAATCTCAATTCTGGAGATTACTGTTACAGTGAACAAAATAATATTTTAATGAATTGGTCTTCAGAAAAAAAGTATTCTTATCCAAGCATCTCACCAAGCTTGGTTACTCTAAACTTTGCAGTTAGGTCTTTACTGAATACAGACTGACATTCAGAAAGACCACCATCAACCTTTCTGCAAATGTGAAAGTTCTAAGTATGAAGGAGAAGAGTTTCTTTCTCAGTTTTACCACTCCTTGAGGGGACATGACATATTATTTTGATCCTGAAATGAAATGAGAGGCCTAGTGAACTTGGAGTCAGCAAGATCAGGATTTAAGTTCTGTCTCAGACCCCTCCTCGTTATGTGACGCCAGGCAAGTCACTCAGCCTCTTGGACCATCAGTTTCAATATAGCTTTCCAGTTTCATAGCTTTCCAGTTCTAAAGCTATGATATTTGGTTATTTCAGTGGCTGACATTTTTATAGCACTTTTAGGTTTGCAAAATGCTTTATGCAAATTACTTTCTTCCCCAAAACTATGTGTTGTGGTTATTATGGTTATTAATCCAATTTTGTAGATGGAGAAACTGAAGGCACAAAAATTAAGTGATTTGCTCATGGACACCCAGCTAACAAGTTTAAGAAAAACTGAATAAAAACAGAAATCTTTCATTTTTAAGGCTAATCTTCCTTCCACTGGAATTTTCTTCCTTGCAACTAAGTTTTAAATGTTGAATTCTTCTAGAGTCATAAAAACTATGGTGGGAAAATGTATTATATTTTTCAGAAAAAAATTATACTGTTTTAAATCCAACTCTATGTGATTAAAAGTTTTCTCAACCTAGAATGTTTCCTGACTCTAGTAACTCTCTAGGAATCCTGGAGATGGCTATAAAGTTTTTGGGGATTTTTTTGGTTGTTGTTGGGAAACTGTGCTTGGTTCTCATGAAGTGGGGGACCTACAGGAAGTGACATGGAAAAAGGATTATAAAAGGGGAGACCAAAAAGAAAATTCATTCATTTTTTGGCTCTTCAGTGAGGAGACTGTCCTGGAGGAGGATTCTGCAGGATTCTACACTGGAGGCTTGTTGGGTGAGTGACTAGAGCTGAAGGAAGTGGCTTGCCTTGGAGGAACCCTTGCTGAAGACACTGCTGGTGAAATAAAGTAAATGATTAAAACCAAAACTGGTCAACTGACCCCCACCCTGTATACCTGCTTGTTGTGTAAGTACAGAATGTTCCTGGCAAAGTTCCAGGAATGACAAGGTCCCCAAGTATGTCTGCACCCCACCATCTTCAGGGCAAAAGTCCTGTTTCCTCATCTTCAAAGCAAAGCCCTGTAAGCACCAGACAGAGACCCTGTCTTCAAAGTCAAGTCCTGTTTTTCTCATAAGCAAATTGGGAAACTCTGCTTGGTTCTCATGAAGTGGGGGACCTACAGGAAGTGACATGGAAAAAGGATTATAAAAGGGGAGACCAAAAAGAAAATTCATTCATTTTTTGGCTCTTCAATGAGGAGACTCTCGGGGAGGAGGATTCTGCAGGATTTTACACTGGAGGCTTGTTGGGTGAGTGACTGGAGCTGAAGGAAGTGGCTTGCCTTGGAGGAACCCTTGCTGAAGACACTGCTGGTGAAATAAAGTAAATGATTAAAACCAAAACTGGTCAACTGACCCCCACCCTGTATACCTGCTTGTTGTGTAAGTACAGGATGTTCCTGGCAAAGTTCCAGGAGTGACAAGGTCCCCAAGTATGTCTCCACCCCACCATCTTCAGGGCAAAAGTCCTGTTTCCTCATCTTCAAAGCAAAGCCCTGTAAGCACCAGACCGAGACCCTGTCTTCAAAGTCAAGTCCTGTTTTTCTCATAAGTATTAAACCAAAACCCTGAAACATATATAAACTCCATCCTAACTACCTCACCTCAGAGCTCCTTGGCTGAGCTCCCCTAGCGCACATTAGAAATAAAGACTTTCGTTTGCTTGGATTGCATTGTCTCTGTGTGCTCCTTTGGTGGTCATACACTCAGACCCTAACATTTGGGGGCTCGTCCGCTGGATGTGACCTCCTGAGGACCACCTGGTCAGGGGAAGTTCTCTCCTAGATTTTGTGACAACTCTCTAGAGGTGAGTGGTATGTATGTGCAGTGTGACTGATTGTGTGACTGTTTTATGGGGGAAGCTGGACTCTGGATGGGCATAAGGCTTAGTGGATGGCTTAATTACTATTCCTTCTGGGTGAGATAGAAGGACATCCAATGCCAAGTCCCCAGGCAAAGGTCCAATTCCTCACCTGTTTCTGAGTGATGACCAACAATTACTGCATTTCCTGCCTTCCATGAGGAAGCAGGTCAGGAAAGTCGGGAAGAGAATCAATTAAGATGGGTGGGGAGGGAGTTGTCTGAAATCTTGGAGACAAAATATGGAACTTCAAAAGGTTGGAGGTCTTCTGTCCCCTGGGAATAATTAGGGGGAGTCCAAGGTCAGAATCTTGGTGGGATTAGATCCCAGGAAGTCCCATGGTGGAAGCACCATGGGCACAGAGCAAGCATTAGGGCACTAAGTACTTTTAGAAGGATACCAGCAAAAGTGTTTGGACACTGGGTCTTTTTAGAAGTACTCCAGGGAAGGAGGGGTGGAGCCCCAAGCAAGCTCCCACCCTGACACAAGGAAAAGCGTATTTTTCTCTCTCTAGGAAGATAGATTTAAGACTACTTTGTAGATATGGCAATCTCTAAGACAGAGGCATTTGAGAAATTCAGAAAATAATATCTTATTTTCTGAATGTCTTAAACAAGATAACTTAATTGGTTAAAAAAAATCTTATTCTTTGCTCTTATTGAGGCAAGAGTTAAACAAATTAATCTGTCAAACATTTCTCCTTCCATTTTTCACTGGCCATGAGAAAGAGAACGTAGAAATTAAAAGACAGAAAAAGGGACAAATTTGATCACATCACCAAATTCTATCAACAGGTTAAGTACTGAGATATATATCTAATGAAAATTACAAAAGATTCTAAATTGCAATCTAAGAAAAACTTATTCAGACAGAAAGCAATGATTCTGAGTTGTGTACAGAAGTATAGAAATGCAGCTTAATTTTTCTAGCTAGTCAAAAAACCATTAGTCTTGCTCAGTGCTTAACCAAGAGTGAAAAAGCTTCTTTAAACAACCGTGAATTCAACCTAACATTAATCAAACTGTGTTAGTAAAAATTTAACTTAAAGATTATTAGAAGAATGCAATTGGCTTACATTTCAAAATTAGACCCCTTTAGACAGAGACTGGTCCATGAGAAAATTATATGTTGGGAACGAATCATCCACGCTGCCTCAGTTCAGCAGGAAGTAGTAATGAGAAGTTAAAAAAAAACAAAAAACATCGCCCATTTTCCCCAAAACTCATGAACCTTTCTCTACCCATTAGAATATATTTGTTAAGGAATTGAATAGGTATTGATGGTATAGTGTAAATTTATTGACTACTAGTTAAAAAAATGGAATTTCAGTTAAACTTAAGAATGCACAAAACTTATATTGAAAAGCTATCTATTAGGACTTGCAGTGTGTGAAATACAGATTTGAATGATCAGACTTACTAAAAATGCTTATTAGACTGAATTTGAGGATTGCTAAATATAAATATAAAGCATATAAGAATTTAATATCAATTCATTAAAAGATGTGATATAATATAAAGAAGATTTTATGTGATCAAAAAATTTGGGTAAACATATGAGCATGTAAAATTGTTACTCTAACATTGTTACTCTTACATCATATTAAGCAATAGGTAAAAATATAATTAACATTAGGGTTTCAAATTTTGGTAATTCAAAAATAATATATGCATTAAGAATCTAGTATATTATGAATATATAAATTTGGACAGCATTGTAAAAATTATTTTAAAAGCACGTGCAATGTATGAGAAAAAATTCATGATCTAAGGAATAACATGCAATTTGTTTAATAAAAAATATTATGGGTAAGAACAAGTGAGTAGAATAGCCGCATGTAAACAGTCTCAGAGAGGTACAATGACCAATCAAGCATGACTTGCCAGCTTACCTTGGTAAAGTGAGAAAAAAATGAGCAAGAATCTAATATCAACCATATAACATCTATAGTATTGTTCAAAAATTCAGGTTTCCCTAATTGGAAACATTAAAACCTACCTTTTCTTTTTTGTTTTTCATTTAATAATTTTTATTTTTTAGAAAAGTTATCATGGTTACATGATTCATGCTCTTACTTTCCCTTTCACCCCCTGACTGCTCCCCCCCATAGCCGATGCACATTTCCACTGGTTTTAACATGTGTAATTGATCAAGACCTATTTTTCAAACTGTTGATAGTTGCATTAGAGTGGTATTTTGGAGTCTACATCCCCAATCATGTCCGCCTCAAACCATGTGTTCAAGCAGTTGCCTTTCTTCTGTGTTTCCACTCCTGCAGTTCTTCCTCTGAATGTGGGTAGCATTCTTTTCCATAACTTCCTCAGAATTGTTATAGATCATTGCATTGCTGCTAGTACAAAAGTATTCCATCACCAGCATATACCACAATTTGTTCAGCCATTCCCCAATTGAAGGGCATACCCTCATTTTCCAGTTTTTTGCCACCACAAAAACCACGACTAAATATTTTTGTACAAGTCTTTTTATCTATGATCTCTTTGGGGTACAACCCCAACAATGGTATGGCTAGACCAAAGGGTAGGCATTTTTTATAGCCCTTTGAGCATAGTTCCAAATTGACAGCCAAAATGGTTGGATCAGTTCACAACTCCACCAGCAATGCATTAATGTCCCAATTTTGCAACATCCCCTTCCAACATTCATTGCTCTCCCCTGCTCTCATTTTAGCCAATCTGCTAGGTGTGAGGTGATACTTCAGAGTTGTTTTGATTTACATTTCTCTAATCATTAGATTTAGAGTACTTTCTCATGTGCTTATCGATAGTTTTGATTTCTTTATGTGAAAATTGCCTATTCATGTCCCTTTCCCATTTATTGACCAGGGAATAGCTTGATTTTTTTATACAATTGATTTAACTCCTTGTATATTTGAGTAATTAAACCCCTGTCAGAATTTTTTGTTATAAAGATTTTTTCCCAATTTGTTGTTTCCCTTCTGATTTTGGTTGCATTGGTTTTGTTTGTACAAAAGCTTTTTAATTTAATATAATCAAAATTATTTATTTTATATTTTGTAATTTTCTCTAACTCTTGCTTGGTTTTAAAATCTTTCCTTTCCCAGAGATCTGACAAGTATACTATTCTGTGTTCACTTAATATTTTTATAGTTTCCCTCTTTATATTCAAGTCATTCACCCATTCTAAATTTATCTTGGTGTAGGGTGTGAGATGTTGATCTAAACCTAATCTCTCCCATATTGTTTTCCAAATTTCCCAGCACTTTTTGTCAAATAGTGGATTTTTGTCCCAAAAGTTGGGCTCTTTGGGTTTATCATACACTGTCTTGCTGATGTCACTTACCCCAAGTCTATTCCACTGATCCTCCCTTCTGTCTCTTAGCCAGTACCATACCGTTTTGATGACCACTGCTTTATAGTATATTTTAATATCTGGTACTGTTAGACCCCCTTCCTTCACATTTTTTTCCATTATTTCCCTTGATATTCTTGATCTTTTGTTATTCCAGATGAACTTTGTTATAGTTTTTCCTAATTCAGTAAAAAAGCTTTTTGGTAGTTTGATAGGTATGGTGCTAAATAGGTATATTAATTTGTTCGTATAATTCCTGTGTTTGTTTTGGTAGATAGATTCCTAAGTATTTTATATTGTCTAGTGTGATTTTGAATGGTGTTTCTCTTTCTACCTCTTGCTGCTGTGATGTGTTGGAAATATATAGTAATGCTGATGATTTATGTGCATTTATTTTGTATCCTGCAACTTTGCTAAAGTTGTTGATTATTTCTACAAGCTTCTTAGTTGATTCTCTAGGATTTTTTAAGTAGACCATCATATCATCTGCAAAGAGTGATAGCTTAGTCTCCTCATTGCCTATTTTGATACCTTCAATTTCTTTTTCTTCTCTAATTGCTAGTGTTTCTGGTACAATGTTAAATAATAGAGGTGATAATGGTCATCCTCGTTTTACTCCTGATCTTATTGGGAAGGCTTCTAATTTATCCCCCTTGCATATGATGCTTGTTGATGGTTTTAGATATATATTGTTTATTATTTTTAGGAAAGGACCTTCTATTCCTATACTTTCAAGTGTTTTCAATAGGAATGGGTGCTGTATTTTGTTAAAGGCTTTTTCAGCATCTATTGAGATAATCATGTGATTTTTGTTTGTTAGATTCTTGATATGGTCAATTATGTGGATGGTTTTCCTAATGTTGAACCATCCTTGCATTCCTGGTATAAATCCCACCTGATCATGGTGGATGATCCTCTTGATTACTTGCTGGAGTCTCTTTACTAGTATTCTATTTAAGATGTTTTCATCTATGTTCATTAGGGAGATTGGTCTGTAGTTTTCTTTCTCTGTTTTTGATCTACCTGGCTTTGGAATCAGTACCATATTTGTGTCATAAAGGGAATTTGGTAGGACTCCTCCTTTGCTTATTATATCAAATAATTTGTATAGTATTGGGATTAGTTGTTTTTTGAATGTTTGATAGAATTCACTTGTGAATCCATCTCGCCTGGCAATTTTTTCTTAGGGAGTTCTTTGATGTCTTGTTCAATTTCTTTTTCTGATATGGGATTATTTAGGTATTCTATTTCTTCTGCTGTTAATCTAGGCAATTTATATTTTTGTAAACATTCATCCATATCACCTAGATTGCTATATTTATTGCCATATAATTGGGCAAAATAGTTTTTAATGATTGCCTTAATTTCCTCTTCATTGGAGGTGAGGTCTCCCTTTTCATCTTTGATACTGATGATTTGGTTTTCTTCTTTCCTTTTTTATTAGATTGACCAGTACTTTGTCTATTTTATCTCTTCTCAAAATGCCAGCTTCTAGTCTTATTTATCAATTCATTAATTCTTTTACTTTAGATTTTATTAATTTTCTCCCTTGATTTTTAGTATTTCTAATTTAGTTTTCGTCTGGGGATTTTTAATTTGCTTGCTTTCAAGTTTTTTAAGTTGCATGCCCAATTCATTAATCTCTGCCCTCCCTAATTTGTTAACACATACACTCAAGGATATAAATTTCCCCCTGAGTACTGCCTTAGCTGCATCCCACAGAGTTTGGTAGGATGTCTCATCATTGTCATTCTCTTCAATGTAATTGTTGATTGTTTCTATGATTTCTTCTTTGACTAACTGGTTTTGGAGAATCGTATTATTTAATTTCCAATTAGTTTTGGATTTACGTTTCCAGGTGCCCTCACTAATTATTATTTTTATCACATTATGATCCGAGAAGTTTACATTTATTATTTCTGCTTTTTTTTCATTTGTTTGCAATGTTTCTATGCCCTATTACATGGTCAATCTTTGTGAATGTACCATGTGCAGCTGAAAAGAAGTTGTATTCCTTTTTGTCCCTATTTATTTTTCTCCACATATCTATTAAATCTAATTTTTCTAGGATTTCATTCACCTCTCTTACCTCTTTCTTATTTATTTTTTGGTTTGATTTATCTAGATCTGACAGAGGAATATTTAGATCGCCCACTAGTATGGTTTTACTATCTATTTCCTTCTTGAGCTCTGCCAGTTTCTCCTTTATGAATTTGGGTGCTATACCATTTGATGCATACATATTGAGCAATGTTATTTCCTCATTGTCTATACTGCCTTTTATCAGGATGTAATTACTTTCCCTATCTTTTTAAATCATATTTATTTTTACTTTGGCTTTGTCAGAAATCATGATGGCCACTCCTGCCTTCTTTTTCTCATTTGAAGACCAAAAGATTTTGCTCAAGCCCTTAACCTTAAACCTGTGTATGCCCATCCGCCTCATATGTGTTTTTTGTAGACAACATATGGTAGGATTTTGGTTTCTAATCCACTCTGCTATTTGCTTCTGTTTTGTGGGTGAGTTCATCCCATTCACATTCAGAGTTATAATTATCAGTTGTGTATTCCCCAACATTTTGGTATCCTCTCCTAGTTCTACCCCTTCTTCTTACACTATTTCCTTTTAAACCAGTGGTTTGCTTTAAGCTAGTAATCCTTGTCCCCTCCCTTGATTTACTTCCTTTTCTACCCCCTCCCTTGTTATTCCCCTCTTTTTTATTTTTAAGGCCTAATGAATTCCCTCTTTCTTCTTCTGCCCTCCCTTTTTTGGCCTCCCCACTCCCCTGCTCCCCTTGGTTTATCCCTTCTGACTTTCTCATTAGGGTTAGATATATATACTATATCTATATCTATATCTATATCTATATCTATATCTATATCTATACCTATATCTATATCTATATATAATATAGATATACCCAGTGGATATAGCTACTCTTCCCTCTCAGGGTTAATTCCACTGAGGGTAAAGTTCAAATATTACCTCTTAATGCTCTCTTCCTCTCCTTCTTATAATAGTGTTCATCCCCTCCCCTTCCCATGCCCTCTTTGTATGTAATAGAATATCCTACTTTTCTTAGTCATTCAAGTTTCTCTTGGTGTCCTCTACTATTTACCCCCCTCTTTCCCACCCCCATATCATCTTAGACCATATAGTACTCCTACCTCTCCCTATGAATAATTCTTCTAATTACTATAATAATGAAAACTATAATAGTGATTAGAGTTCACTACAGAGAATTACACATAACATTTCTCCACATAGGAATACAAACAATTAGAGCTTATTGAAGCCCTTAAAGAGGCAAATTTAAAAAAATAAGAGTTTTCTTTCTTTTTCCTCTGTTTTTTATTTACCTTTTCATGTTTCTCTTGATTTTTGTGGTTGAATATCGAACTTTCCATTTAGTCCTGGTCTTTTCTGTGCAAATACTTGGAAATCTTCTATCTTGTTGAATGCCCATACTTTCCCCTGGAAGTATATAGTCAGTTTTGATGGGTAGTTGATCCTTGGTTATAGACCCAGTTCTCTTGCCTTTCTGAATATCATATTCTAAGCCTTGCGGTCTTTTAGTGTAGAGGCTGCCATATCCTGTGTGATCCTGATTGGTGCTCCTTGATATCTGAATTGTCTCTTTCTGGCTTCTTGTAAAATTTTTTTTCTTTTACTTGGAAGCTCTTGAATTTGGCTATTATATTACTCATGGTTATCTTTTCAGGGTCTAGTGTAGAGGGTGATCTATGGATCCTTTCAATGTCTATATTGCCCTCTTGTTGTAGAACTTCAGGGCAATTTTGCTGAATAATTTCTTTTATTATGGAGTCTAAATTTCTATTAATTCCTGCTTTTTCAGGAAGACCAATGATTCTCAGGTTGTCTCTTCTAGACCTGTTTTGTTGGTCTGTCACTTTTTCCATTGAGATATTTCATGTTTCCTTCTATTTTATCAGTCTTTTTACTTTGTCGTTTCTGGTCTTCAATTTACTTGCCTCACTTTCCAATTGCAAAATTCTGCCTTTTAAACCTTATTTTCTTGCCTGATTTCCTTTTGAGCTATTTCCCATTTCTCTACACAAATCTTTTCCATATTTCTGGTCATCTCAGATTTGAAGTCTTCAAGAGCTTGTGACCAGTTTTCATTATTTTGGGAGGGTTTGGATGTGATTGCTTGTTTGTTCTCCTCTTCTGTTTGTTCTGTTGTCTGGATTTTATCTGTGTAAAATTTGTCGAGTGTTAAAGATTTCTTCTTGTTAATTTTTCTCTTCTGGGGTTCCTGATTTTGGCTTGCCATTTTTAGCCCAGATCCTTCTCAGCTTTATCCTCACACTCAGGGTCTGTCTGTGCTCTTTAGGCTCCTGAGGTCTCAGGTCTGGTTGTTTTCAGGGTCAAGCCTCCTGGTTGTCCCCCTGCTTGGTCCTTTGCTGGAGGCTCCTTTACCAGTCTCAGGGCACTGCTTCCACAGTCGTGCACCCGTCTGCACTGGTTCCCCACTCAAGGTTTCTGAGCCTTTGCCTGCAACTGCGTCAGCACCTTCATGTACGCCTACGCTCAAGGTCTGTATTCAAAGTCCGCGTGCGTTCTTTAGCCTCTTGGGGTCTTAAGTCTTGCTGCTCTCAGGAGCAGGCCCTGGAGCTGCCAATGACTTAATGGGTGCCCCAAATTTGCTCTACTTCTTTTGTGCTGGCTTTGGCATTGTAGATGGTGTGTGTGGTGAGGGGGTTGCTCAGCTCACGATTTAGTGAGAGCTGTTTCACCCCTTTATAGCATGGAAATGCCCCGAACCCATGTAACTTCAATGCTGGGTCCTGTTGTGGGGTCCCTCCGTTCTTCTGGGTTTGTTTTTATGTCCCTTTTAGGAGTCCTGTATGTTTTCGGTTTGGAGAGGTTAAGCAGCTGCTTTTTACTCTGCCGCCATCCTAACCAGGAAGTCTCAAAACCCACCTTTTCTGAGCAACCCCAGAAACTAATTGACTTGATTGAGTCGATTTTATTGACTCACAGTCCCACTTGGGATGACTACCAACAACTCCTCCGCACCTTGTTTACCTCGGAGGAACGTGACCACATTTATGCCAAAGGGCACAAATTGGTCCTTGGTGATGATGGTTGTCCCATTGTGGCCCCCACCCACCTTGCTGCTGTCTTTCCTGTCACCGGTCCGGATTGGGACTTTGCCCCGGCGGAAGGTAGGGAGCGTCTTCGAACCTACTGCCAGACTCTCTTGGCCAGGCTCTGGGCAGCAGCCCGAAAGCCCACTAATTTGGCTAAAATCGAATCTATACACCAGGGCCCTGAGGAAACTCCAGCAGCATTTTTAGAATGCCTACAGGAGGCATTTAGGATTCATTCCCCCTTGGACCCCATGGCCTCCACTAGTCAGACTGTGGTTCTTCTGGTGTTTGTGAATCAGGCAGCCCCTGACATTAGGAGAAAGCTCCAAAAGCTGGACGAATTTGTCGACCAGCCCCTCTCTGACCTCCTCAAAATAGCAGAGAGTGTCTTTAATTCATGGGAAACCCTGGAGGAAAGGGCAGAGCGATTCAAACAGGAGGATCTTGAATGTCAGTCACAGCACAGGAAGGAGGAAAGGAGAAGGAGAAAAAGCGACAGGAGGATTTCCAGACTCGGGAGGACAAATCTGGGAAACAGTTTTTGAAATGCCAACAGCAGATAACCCGCATTTTAGCTGATGCTCTGGCACAACCCCCACCCCCAGACTTCCCCAGGGGACACCCCAAGGCTTCCAAAGGCTGCTTCCACTTTGGGGACCCAGGCCACTGGAAACATCAGTGCCCTTAGTTCCAGCGAAGGGAGGGACCCTCCGGGCCACACCAGCCCCTGCCGGCCCCTATGGCATGGCCATCCCTCATCAGCTCTCATCCTAGTGGAAGAGGATTGAGAGGGATGGGTCTTGGGCCCCCTCCCTGAGTCCTGGGTAATGGCAAACATCGAGAGGAAATCACTCCCTATGCTGATAGACACAGGAGCAGAACATTCTGTCCTGACAGCCCCTCTGGGGAAGCTGTCCTCTAAGTCATCCTGGGTCCAAGGCATGGCCAGAGTTAACCAGTATCCCTGGACCAGCTCCCGTACTGTCAACCTAGAAACCCGACAAGTCACCCATTCCTTCTTGGTCATTCCAGACAGTCCCGCACTCCTCTTAGGGAGGGACTTGTTACATAAGATTGGAGCCCACATTCAGTTTTCTGCAGGAAGAGTTACAGTCACCGATGACTCAGGGACCCCCCCCCTATATGCTCTGACCCTCTCCCTGCAAGATGAACACAGACTCTTTTCTGGACCAACACCTGAGGATATTCCCCCTCATGTCCTCCCCTGGGTGGAAAAATTGCCCACCGTCTGGGCAGAGTGATCTGGAGTGGACCTTGCTGTCAACCAAACAGTGTGGGTCAAACAATATCTCATGTCCCTAGAGGCACGGAAAGGCATCCAACCCCATACACCCTACTATCCCCAACCCATATACACTTCTGAGCAACATCCACCCCTCCCTGACCTGGTACACTACCCTAGACCTTAAAGATGCCTTTTTTCACCCTTCCTTTTGTGCCCATTAGCCAACCTATTTTTGCCTTTGAATGGTTTTCTGCAGTCCAAGCATACCTTTTTACTCTTGTTTAATATGGTGGGACTTTGCTTCTGATAAATAAAGCCACTAGGGACTTTGCTTCTGATGTCATATTCAGCATACCATTCAGAACCCATTTCACAAACAGTTTTAGGTGAGGATTTGAGAACCATGTACTTGTCAAACCTTAATTAATATAGATGTCTTAAGGGAAGCTTAGGGAGGTCACTAACTTTCCTTGCACCAAGGAAATTATTGCACCAAGGCCAAGACAGCTCAGGTGGTTGCCAAGAAGATCCTCGAGGAAAATTATTCCTAGATTTGGGGTGCCTGCATCTCTGGGGTCAGATAACGGGCCTGCCTTTGCATCCAAAGTCATTCAGTCCCTGACTAAGTCCCTAGGGGTCAAGTGGAAATTCCACTGTGAATACAACCCCCAAAGTTCAGGCCAGGTGGAAGGTGTGAATCGGACCCTAAAAGAAACCTTGACTAAAATGGTCCTTGAGTCTGGTGGAGATTGGGTGGCTCCTACTCCTTGCCCTGTTTAAAGCTCGGAAAACGCTGGGCCCCCTATCCTTATCCCCTTATGAGGTATTGTATGGATCCCTATCCCCCATTTTATCTTCCTTTTCCCTCCTCTGACACTAACCAGACCCCACAATTATGCGATTTTGTTCTCTCTTTTTCTCAGCTACAACAGGATCTTTGGCCCTGCTTGTGAGCATGGCTCCAGCCCCGCCCCCCCACCCCACCCCGCGGCTCCACATTCCTTTAAGCCTGGAAACTGGATCTGGGTTAGGAGACACCAGAAGAGGGCATTCCAGCCCCGTTGGAAGGGGCAGTCTGTTGTTCTTTTTGTAACCCTTCTGCCCTAAAGGTTGATGGATCGGCCCCTGGATCCACCATTCCCACGTCTGACCCACAGACCCCCGACCCCAGCCAAATCACCTGGACTGTCTGCAGCCGACCTGACAACCCTTGAAGATTTGTCTGACCCCCAATGTTTCGGCCCCACCTTAGGCCCCTGCTTCCTTTCCACCTACTATTGACCTTAGCCGTGGGATATCAGCCCCACAGAGCCTCCTTTGACAACCCTCACCAACCCTGGAAATGGACCCTCTATTCATTAGAAGGGGGAGAGCTCCAGACGACTGTCACCTCAGGCTCCCCAAAATTTCCCCTTCCCGAATGTAAGATTATTGCCTACATTTGGGGATGTGACTATCAAGGGGTAACCATAAAACACAGCCCCGTGTGCATCACTACCTCTGCCTGGCGAGCCCCCAGCCTCCTGACCCCTCCTAGTCCCCCTGACCCCACCACTGCCCCTCAATTTAAAGACCCCTTTGAAAGCCCCTTGTGGCCGCTTCTTCAAGCCTCTTATATGGCGCTTAACAATTCCCAACCCAATTTGACCAAAAATTGCTGGCTTTGTTTGAGTGCTCGTCCCCCTTCCTATGATGCTACAGCTTTAAACGCCTCCTATAATACCTTTGCCTCGGACCAACCGACTTCTTGTGACTGGGGAGACCAAAAGGTCGGCGTAACATTGCAACCCATTACTGGTTGGGGAACCTGCATCAGGAACTCTTCCCTTATCAGAAAAAAAACCCAGTGTCTTCCCCAAGTTGGGAGCCCCCCACCATCGGCACTAAGTATTACATTCCCCAGGAGCTCCTTGATCCTGTTCTGTAACTGGTCTCATCCCTTGTGTCGTGTAATCTACTTTAGCGACCCACTCGTATAGGGTCTGCCTGCTTGTCACCATTCTCCCTCGGGTGATTTATTATCCTGAGGAACAATTCTTAGCCTTGTAACACTCAGAGTCCCCCCGGGTTCAACGGAAACCCGTGATGGCCCTAACCCTCACCACTATTCTTGGGTTGGCAGGAGCAGGCGCGGGTATCACCTCTCTAGCTCTCCACCGAGCCAATATGGCAGCATTACACCATGCTGTGAATACTGACCTTAGGAGGGTTGAGCAGTTGCTGGAAGCCCTGGAGAAGTCCCTGACTTCCCTTTCAGCGGTAGTTCTGCAGAATAGGAAGGGTCTTGACCTCCTTTTCCTTAAAGATGGTGGTCTCTGTGCTGCCCATTGGGAAGAGTGTGGCTTCTATACAAACCACACCAACATAGGCAGAGAATCAACTTAAAAGGAGCCTCGACTCCAGGGAGAGAGCCTGGACAACAGGCCAACCATGGTACCAGCAGCTATTTCAGTCTTCCCCGGGCCTCACCACACTCATCCCCATGCTTTTGGGTCCCTTGGTGATTTTTGTTATTCTGCTGACTTTTGGGCCCTGTATCCTTAACTGCTTGGTTTGGATCATTAAAGATCGTATCAACGCTGTCCAGCTCATGGTTCTGAAGCAACTGTATCAACCCCTGGATACCATCCCCGAACCATGTAACGATGTGGCTATGAGGAGGATTCCTCATTACAGACAATCAGGAGTAGGGAATGAAGTAAAGTAAATAAAACTAAAACTGGTCAACTGACCCCCACCCTGTATACCTGCTTGTTGTGTAAGTACAGAATGTTCCTGGCAAAGTTCTAGGAATGACAAGGTCCCCAAGTATGTCTGCACCCCACCATCTTCAGGGCAAAAGTCCTGTTTCCTCATCTTCAAAGCAAAGCCCTGTAAGCACCAGACCGAGACCCTGTCTTCAAAGTGAAGTCCTGTTTTTCTCATAAGTATTAAACCTGTAGCAATCCAGGTATACATTAATTGTGATATTATTTTAAGAAGTATTCAAAAACTTAACTCTTATACTGCTAATGATTGATCCCTGCAATCTTGAGTCAAATTGAATGTTGACCTTGCCAAATCCCTAGCCCTTCCCTAAGGCTACACCCCAGAAGAGAGTCAGTTATCTCAGTCTCCTTACTTTTCCTTCAATGATCAATTAACATAGGTATCAAACATCAGTAGATGCCTTAGGCCCTATCCACCCTGGATCCTGATCTTAGCTCTACCTATTGTTTCAGATTTTGGTAGTTTGCATTTTATGATGATTACCTCATAATGTTAATGTATCAGGCCACCAGCCTCTCCCCTTCCCCCCATACTGTTGTATGTAACCCCAATAAAAGTGACAAGACATCAGTTGGCAAGAGAGCTCTTGACCATCAGAGCTCCTAACCATGAAGCTCTTGACCATCAGAGCTTACTCGCTGTCTGTCTACCTTATGCCAAAACTTTCTGTGTCTGCGTGTCTTTATTCTCGCCTTATGTTCTCTTTCCATTATTCCTTAACCCGTAACCCATTTTCACTCAGTCCTTGGTTCCCCTTTCTGAGTGTCCAACCCACTAGGAATCTTCGTGGAGTCGGTGGACGGCTTCAAAACCAAAACCCTGAAACATATATAAACTCCATCCTGACTACCTCACCTCAGAGCTCCTTGGCTGAGCTCCCGTAGCGCATGTTAGAAATAAAGACTTCCCTTTGCTTGGATTGCATTGTCTCCATGTGCTCCTTTGGTGGTCATACACTCGGACCCTAACACTGGGACTCCTGGCTTAAGAGACTACCACCACTCCACATGGAGATCAGGACTGGAGGTGAGCTGGATGTCTTTGGACAGAAATTATAGGGTTCCTAGCAAGGTAATACTTTCTACTTCCTTCCCACATTTCTCTCTTTTACTATATTTATATTAAACTAAATTGTTGAGTGGTTAACAGACTCATTACTTAAGAATTTATTTTATAAATGACAACCACAATCTTATTTTTTAAATTCTTATATTTAGTCAAACCAGTTTTAATTTTTACAATATACATATCCCTATATGTGTATATCTACTACCTTTTAGTCCAGACCTCTGGTTGGCAAACCCTCAGTGTGGAAATTATTTCCAGCAATGCGAATCAGTCACTTGTTTGCCACTTAAGAGTTACATGATAAGGATAGTTGGGTGGCTCTGTGGATAGAGCATCAAGTCTGGAGATGGAAGGTCTTGGATTCAAATTTGACCTCGGATGCTTCTTAACTGTGTGACTCCTGGCAAGTCACTTAACCACATTTGCCTAGCCCTTGCCCTTCTGTCTTAAAGCTGTCCCTAAGATGTATAATAAAGGTTAAAAAAAAGAGTTGCATGAAATATGGAGAAATGAAGTGGCATGCCCTTGGTCTCAGAGATAGAAGGTGAGACCAGGTTTCCTGACTCTGAGGTCAGTTCTCTATCCACTTTGCCATGGTACCAATTGTGGGCCAAGATCCTAGTGGAATTGGGGAGGCTTGTCTAAACTCTCCACATGTCCAATGTAAAGGACTTTTGTGAGCAAGGAAGGCAGGGAGTAAATCTTAGGTAGTTTAGTTTAAATTTCCCCCCAGGTGGACTGATCTAACACCAAGCCTTGGTTTTTTCTGGACAATAAGAATATAAAAGTGGTTTTTAGAATTTGGCAGGGATCTCCTGACTCAAGGAACCATCTTTCTGGTGTGATGAGTAAAAATTCCTAGAGATTGAGCTCCAGGTAAGAAAAATCAATTCATTGATTAAACTAGCAATAATTAATAAATTAATTGGTCCATGAACTCTCTCTGATCAGACAACTCATTCAGGGTCTTAAGTCATTTTAAAAGCTCATTATTCAGCCCATCCCTAGATAGCCCAAGATATTGGGTGGATACCTAAATGAAGAGGTGGGATCATCTTTTCTAGTTCCTTACTGATCCCTTCAGGAAGAAGTGGGGCAAAGGCACACACCTGACCACAGGATTCCAATATGCTTCCTGATCTGATGGAGGTCTGGTTAGGTTTGATTTCCATCATTTACATGACTAGAGGAATCAAGGACAAGGCCATGCCACCCCCATGGATATACATGGTTGGAACCAGATTTGTTTACTAGAAAAGATGAATATTAGATTCTCAATCTTAATTCTCCCAATTTTAGAGGTTTCTCTTGAGCAAGGAATATAAGGTACATTCATAGGTCTATTGGGATAAAGATCTTCTTGCATGGCTTGATCACCTGAAAGGGAATTCAGGGACTGAGAGAATATGGGTGGAAGGTTTAAAGATTAAGGTAGGAAGGATATAAAGAGAAAAAATAGACAAAGAGACACAGAATTCTTCAGTATCACATTCAGCCTGTCAGCTCCTCCTCAGATGGTGAGAGAGAGCATCAGACATTAGAACGGATTTTTATTGAGGTTTCAAGGTAAGGAGGATGTGGGATTGTCAATCAAACGGGTGGTATAATAGAAACATTAGCATCATATTGGCAATCAACAACAAGACAAAGGAATGGATACTAACACAATGGCATAGTCAGTGCCCAGACCAGAAGCTTATTTGGAAGTCCTTCTTCCTCCAGAGCCCTGGCATCATCTCATTTAGATGCTGAGTGTGTGTCTTTGACATGACAAAGAGGCTATTGAAACTGCACACCAGCCTTCCAGACTGCAGACAATAGGAGAGGTTTGAGTTCCACAAAATTTTAGCCCCCATTCAGTTTAAGGGTTCAGAAATCAATCATGTGAAATATTAGAAATATATCCATAAATCTGGTCCATGAACACTTTGCTCATTAGAGTCAGCTTTTGAATTCATTTTCTTCATGATTTGTTTATAACTGGAACCCTACAAAAGGAATGAGGGAAAGACTTAGAGAATTCAGTATTAAAAATCATAATGATAAAGTATTAAGGATAGATCTTTCCATTAAGAATAAATCTTGAACTTTTATCTGAATTTCTTTTTAACTGTCTCAGACACTGTTTTTACTTGGAAGTATTGAAATATTCTTTAAGTAAAAGAAGTCTTTATTTGAATCTTCAGGCTCTGCGTGTTCCATTTGTACCAAATGTGGATCAGGGACTGGTATGGTGACTCTCTCATACACACATACAAACATGATTGCATATTATAAACTTAAATAATTTGATTTTTAAAAGAGTCTGTAGTATTCAAAGATGGTCTCTGGATGTCTGACTTCTGTTGCGGCAGTTTACATCCCTTTGCTGTGTTACATTTACTCCTTCTATCTAATATCACATTTTGCTGCTTTTTTACAATGACTTGATGGGAAAGCATTCCCCCTGAGCAATGTCTGGCATTTTCCTGCCTGTGACATCAGAGATGAGGGAATCTGTCCTATATATCTATTACATTTGGACTGCAATAATTCATTAATTGTATCCTATTTGTGTTTTATTCATCAGTTTCTTATTATATGTACAGGGATATAGTTGAAGTATTTTTTGTTTGTTTTTTTACTGTTGCTTGTTTTGTTTGTTGCTATTCTGACTTTGAAAGATGTAAGTAAGTCAGTATTACTTCCTATAGAATATGTATATGCATGCATACTTTTAGCTGAATTAATGGGTAAGCTCTTTAGTCCCTTATTAGGATCTTTGTGTATTAGAAGTTTATTTGATGTCTTGCATGATAACACATGTGTAACCCAGATCAAATTGCTCACCAGCTCTAGGAGGGGTTGAGAAGAGAGTGACAGACAATTTGGATCATATAACTTCAGAAAACTTATGTGGAAATATTATTACATGTAATTGGTTAAAGAAAATATCTTTGTAATAAAAACAAACAAATAAATAAATAAATGAAAGAAGCTTACTTATCCTTGCCTATGGAATCTGAGGTAGCATTTGCCATGTAAAAATCTCAAAAGAAAGCACTCTCCCTTGGTAATGATTTTTTATTTTCTTGTCTTCTCAGTGGATGTGGGAGCTGGAAGGGAGTGAGGGTATTTGGAACTGAAAAGAAAATGGAACTGAATTTTTGAAAAAGAGGAAAAAACCAGTAAGAAAGCTCTATTTCAGTTTAAAACCCTGAAATGTTTTACAACTCTCTTAGAAAAGTATCTGGGAAACTTGGAGCAGCAAAAAGCCTCCCTCAGTGGGCAAAAATCCCTTGTTGCTTTTCTCCCATTGACATGGGCATTGTGCAGAGATGGCAGCAACCCTGTACCCCTTGACTCTGGCAGGCTGTGAGCAGGGGAATTCCCTTCCCCCTTCCTGCCCTTGAGACCCCAAGGCAAGGACCATTGTCCTTGGAATTCCTTTGAGTTGAAATAGGCAAAGAGATACACCTCCTGGACACACCCAGAGAGTCTAGGCCCTGAGGGTCTAGGAGGGACCCTGCACCAACTCCCAGCCTGAGTGCCGGGAGTCACGTACACACTACCAGAAAGGATACAAAAGAGCGAGAACTGGGGGACTCGGGGGGAGCCTCCCATGGCTGCTCCACTCATGCTGTCTTGCTGGCCATTAATCCTATCTTACTAATAAATCTTTCTTTTTGTTACTTTTAAGCTAAGTTTGGAGTCCTCTCATTCCTGAGAATGGTTTCCTTCCCGAACCCAGGGGTTCACCAATTTGCTCCCCTATAACACCATGACTGCTCTTTCTGGATCCTTAAGGAGAGGAATAGAAATTCTCCAACCTGAGCTCAGAGGAAGCCCTTGAATCCTAGCCTTTCTGTCTACAGGGCCAGAGCTCTAATCCCTACACCAGTACTAGTTGTTGGAAATTAATGATTTGTGAGTTCTGAAGTAGTTGCTTTAGAGTTCTCTGAGGACTCCAAAGCTCAATGACACAGTGGATAGAATGCAGGACCTGAAGTCAGGAAGACCCATCTAGCTATGTGATCCTGGATATGTCACTTAATTCTGTTTGCATCTGTTTCCTCTGTAAAAAATGAGGTAGAGCAGTGATTCCCAAAGGGGGTGCCACCACCCCCTGGTGGGTGCTCCAGAGATCCAGCAGGGCAGTGATGGCCACAGGTGCATTTATCTTTCCTATTAATTGCTATTAAAAATTTTTTTAATTAATTTTCAGGGGGCTAAGTAATATTTTTTCTGGAAAGGGGGCGGTAGGCCAAAAAAGTTTGGGAACCACTGAGCTACAGAAACAAATAGAAAATCACTTCAGTATCTTTGCCAAGAAAAGCCCAGAGGAGTTCACAAAGAATCAGACCTGACTGAACAATAGAAATAGTAATAGGATGTAATTTCATTAATTTCATATATTAATTTCCATTAGTCTATTTAGAGAAATTGGGTTGGAGTTACTATAATGTCTGGCACTGTTTTCTCATTTTTTTTTTCTTAAAATCTTAGAATCTAATTTTTCTTGAAAACAACTAAGTTATGGTTTAGTGATTTTTTTTTTTAGCATATGTGATTCAGGACTGATTTATTTCTCTGGCTCAGTGGTTGGTAATAAAAAACGTGTGTTTCATGCATTAAAGACCTTAGTACTACATGTTAGGATATAGCTTTAAATCCCTCACCCTCACAGCCACTGCTAGAAAACTCCGCCTTGAAAATAAACTTCTTCTCTTCTTTTTTTCCCCCCCAGTTTATTTTCCTCTAGATAGAAACTTTGTGGTCAAGAAACGACATAACATCTTTTAGAACAGAAGTTCTTGAAGATCATTTAAACAAAAAGTAATTTTCATTTCTTCTTTTTTAAAATACTTAAGTACTTTTACAAATGGGGGAAAGGGTTTATATCTAAGTAGTACGAAGGGCAGATTACAATCATCAGTGTCATATATTGCAAATACTTAAAATATTATTTGATTGAAGTGAAAGAATAAGAATATGTTCTTTCTTTTTCTTCTAATTTTGTAGTGAAGATTTTAACAGTTTAACATACTGTCTCACTGGTGCCCTTATCGGTAGACTTTTAAAAAGTGAAAGTATTTGTTTCTGCCTGTGAATTGTCTAAAGCACGTTAGTTAGCTGTTGAAAGAGCATTGTTTACCTTGTCAAGACTTTCATTTCAGTGACTGAGGCAGAAGGAAAAGGAATGAAAAGCCTGTAGTATTAGAAATGAATTTAGAGAAAGGTACCTACTGGATCTCTGGTTAAGAAGAGACTCCTTCATCAGCCAAGGAATAGATCTGATATTGGGGCATACTCAACATCTGTCAGACTGCTTTCCATTTCTCCCAGAAGTTGTTATTTAAAAAAAAAAAAAAAAGTATTTACCAAGTAACTTGGCTTTATAGATTATTACTTTGTTTCAGTAAGTTGTATACTTTCTCTGATCAACCTCTTTATTTACTACTCACTATTAAATCCTTTTAATGATTGCTGCTTTTTAGTATAATTTGAAATTGGTAGTGCTAGGCTTTATTCCTTCTCTTTCCTTTTCTTTATTTTCCTTGAGATTCTTAACCTTTTGTTCCTCTAGCTCAGAGATCAGCATTTTATGGTCTAAGGGCAAACTCCACCTCCCTTTTTTTTTTTTTTTTTTTTTTTGGTAGAGCTAAGAATGGTTTTTACATTTAAAACATATAAAATTTTATTTAAAAACCATTCTTAGCCCACTGGTCATAAAATTAAGCAGATTTGTCTAGCAGTTAGTTTGCCAGTGCTTACTCTAGATTAATTTCTTTAATATATTTCTGGTTTTATAAAGTCATCTTTTGTTGATTTGAATCTTATGACACTGAATAAATAAATGGATTTTTGTGTTTAAATTTTTTAAATTTTATTGACTCCTCTCAACCATGAACCTTTAATATTTCTTCAATTATTTGGGTACGGCTTTTTTTCCCCTAAAGGATGTTTTGTAGTATTATTCATATACTCCTTATGTGTGTTTTGTTAACCAGTCACAAATATTTTATATGTCCTTGAGTTATTTTGCATATAAGTTCTATGTTGGGATTTATAGGTAATATAGAGAAAAAAACATGGTGCTAATATCTAAACCTGAAAGAGCAAATATAGAGAAAGAAAATTATAAATTAATTTTCCTAATTAATACCGATACAAAATTTTTAAATAAAATACTAGCAAGGAGATTATAGTAATATATGATAAAGATCTGACAGGTGAGATTTATACCAAGAATGAAGGGTGGTTTACTGTTAGGAAAACTATTGGCATAATTGATCTTATTAATAACAAAATCAACAAAAGTCATAGGATTATCTTGATAAATGCAGAGAAAGCTTTTAACAAAATAAAGACTCATTCCTATTAAAAACACTGGAAAAGGAGACAGCTAGGTGGCTCAGTGGATTGAGATCCAGGCTCAGAGACTGGAGGTCTTGGGTTGAAAACTGGCCTCAGATACTTCCTATCTGTGTGAACCCGGGCAAATCACTAAGCCCCCATTGGCTAGTCTTTACCACTCTTCCACCTTAGAATCAATACAAAATATTGATTCTAAGGTGGAAGGTAAGGTAAGGTTTAAAAAAAAAATACTAGAAAGCATAAGAATAAAGAAAACTTTCCATAAAATGATATTTTGTTGTTGTTATCTTATAGTTGTGTCTAACTCTTTTTTACTTTATTGGAGGTTTTTTCTATGCAAAGATGCTGGAGTGGTTTGCCATTTCCTTCTGTGTACCATTTCACAGATGAGAAAACTGAGGCAAATTGAGTTAAGTGATTTGCCAAGGGTCACATAGCTAGTAAATATCTGAGGCCAGATTTGAACTTGGGCCTTTCTGTATCTAGGCCCGGCACTCTATCCCAGCTGCCCTAAAATGAAAAGAAGTGTCTATCTAAAACCATCAGCTAGCATTATCTGTATGGGAGATAAGCTAAAACCCTTCCCAGTAAGATCAGTGGCGAAGGTAGGATGGTCATTATGTTCCTGTTATTCAATATTGTACTAGAAATGCTAGCTATAACAATAAAAGAAGAAAAAAATTGAAGGAATTAGAATAGGCAATGAAGAAACAAAACCATCACTCTGTAAGATTTAAATTAATGTCTAACTCCAAGAATTATATTTTATAGAGTTTATTAGTAATCACTTGAAGTAGAAGGAATAAAAAGGAAATAGAAATTAAAAAACCTACCTAACAAAATTTAAACCATGTGAGCAAGTTCTCTTGCCTCTTACCTTACCTCACCTCTACAGCACACAATCACAGAAAAAGAGAGCGAGAGGTGGGGCTACACCAAACTTATATACTCCCTACATTAGCATGTAACATGAGAAAGAACTTAGGATGCTGGGAATTGGAGTTCTAGGATACAGAAATTAATTACAAAATCCCCCCTGTGATTCCCATGGGAAACGAGCATGTAGAAATCTCCCAGATTTACCTTCCTATTTTCCCCATGGAATCAGTACACATAACCAACTTATATCTCTAAAGATTTTTAATTAGAGGTACATACAATATTGCACTTTCTAAGGGGAAATTATAATAATTTGGGGATGAGAGATAAAAGAAAGAGAACAAAACTAATGATTGCTAGACAAATTGACAAAAAGCCAATTAAGGGGCATTCCCCTTTGGCATAAGAGTATACATACAAAATAAATGTGTTCAAACCCCCACGATTCAATTTCACTACATCCCAAAGTTCGTTCTGTATCTTTTGGTACAGTGTATCTTTTGGTTTCTGCAGGCATCTCCATGATGCCTTCTCCAAACAGTTAGCTTTCTTGATTTGGGGAGGTAGCAAGTTTCTTATTCTAAAATTAGTCGGGGGCAGCTGGGTAGCTCAGTGGAGTGAGAGTCAGGCCTAGGTAATCAAGGCAGCTTGGCTGACTGACAACCTCCCTCCACAGAAGATCCAGCCAACTGACCTTTTTCCTCAAGATTCCAAACCCCTAACAGCTTTTGGAACTCAGCCAAAGCTAGAAAAAAACTATATCACCCCAATTCTGTATACTACACTGAACAATAGAAATAGTAATAGGATTTAATTTCATTAATTTCATATATTAATTTCCATCAGTTTGTTTAGACAAATTGGGTTGGAATTACTATGTCAGGCACTGTTTTCTCATTTTTTCTTAAAATCTTAGAATCTGGGGGCAGCTGGGTAGCTCAGTGGAGTGAGAGTCAGGCCTAGAGACAGGAGGTCCTAGGTTCAAACCCGGTCTCAGCCACTTCCCAGCTGTGTGACCCTGGGCAAGTCACTTGACCCCCATTGCCCACCCTTACCACTCTTCCACCTATGAGACAATACACCGAAGTACAAGGGTTTAAAAAAAAATCTTAGAATCTAATTTTTCTTTAAAAACAACTAAGTTACAGTTTAGAGATTTTTTTTTTTAGCATATGTGATCCAGGATTGATTTATTTCTCTGGCTCAGTGGTTGGCAATTAAAAAAATGTGTTTCATTCACTTAAGACCTTAGTACTACATGATAGGATATAGCTTTAAATCCCTCCCCCTGACAGCCACTGCTAGAAAACTCCACCTTGAATATAAACCTCTTCTCTTCTTTTTTCCCCCTAGTTTATTTTCCTCTCTAGATAGAAACTTTGTGGTCAAGAAAAGACTTTACATCTTTTAGAATAGAAGTTCTTGAAGATCATTCAAACAAAAGGTAATTTTCTTTTCTTTCTTTCTTCTTTTTTTTAAATACTTAAGTACTTTTACAAATGAGGGAAAGGGTTTATATCTAAGTAGTAAGAAGGGCAGATTACAATCATCAGTGTCATATATTACAAATACTTAAATTATTATTTCGTTAAAGTGAAAGAATAAATATATATTCTTTCTTTTTCTTCTAATTTTGAAGTGAAGATTTTAACAGTTTAACATACTGTCTCATTGATGCCCTTATCAGTTGACTTTTTTTTTAAACCCTTACCTTCTGTCTTAAAATCACTACTGTGTATTGGTTCTAAGGTAGAAGAGTGGTAAGGGATAGGCAACGGGGTTCAAGTGACTTGCCCAGGGTCACACAGCTAGGAAGTAGCTGAGGTCAGATTTGAACCCAGGACCTCCCATCTCTGGGCCTGGCTCTCAACCCACTGAGCAACCCAGCTGCCCCTGTCAGTTGACTTTTAAAAAGTGAAAGTATTTGTTTCTACGGTGAATTGTCTAAAACACATTATTTAGCAGTTAAAAGAGCATTGTTTACCTTGTCAGGACTTTCAATTCAGTGAGCCAGAAGCCAGAAGGAAAAGTAATGAAAAGCCTGTAGGATTAGAAATGAATTTGGAGAAAAGTATCTACTGGATCTCTGGTTAAGAAGAGACTTCTTCATCAGCCAAGGAATAGATCTGATATTGGGGCATACTTAACTTGCCAGACTGCTTTCCATTTCTCCCTGAAGTCATTGTTTAAAAAAAAAAAGGATTTACCAAGTAACTTGGCTTTATAGATTATTATACTATTGCATTTCTTTGCTACAGTAAGTTGTATACCTTCTCTGATTAACCTCTTTATTTATTATTCACTATCAAATCCATTTACTGATTGCTGCTTTTTAGTATAATTTGAAATTGGTAGTGCTAGGAATTATTACTTCTCATTCCTTTTCTTTATTTTCCTTGAGATTCTTAACCTTTTGTTCCTCTAGCTTAGAGATCAGCATTTTATGGTCTAAGGGCAAACTCTACCTCACTTATTTTTGTAGAGCTAAGAATGGTTTTTACATTTCAAACATATAATAAAACTATCTTAAAACATAAAAACCATTCTTAGCCCACTGATCATAAAATTAGGCAGATCTGTCCAGCATTTAGTTTGCCAGTGCTGACTCTAGATTAATTTCATTAATATCTTCCTGGTTTTATAAAGTCATCTTTTATTGATTTGATTCTTATGACACTGAATAAATAAATGGATTTTTGTAACTAATTTTTTTAATTTTTTTTTTATTTTAAACCCTTAACTTCTGTGTATTGACTTATAGGTGGAAGAGTGGTAAGGGTAGGCAATGGGAGTCAAGTGACTTGCCCAGGGTCACACAGCTGGGAAGTGTCTGAGGTCAGATTTGAACCTAGGACCTCTCGTCTCTAGGCCTGGCTCTCAATCCACTGAGCTACCCAGCTGCCCCCTGTAATTAATTTTTTAAATTTTATTGACTCCTCTCAACCATGAACCATTAATATTTCTTCAATTATTAGTGTATGGCTTTTTTTTCCTAAAGGATGTTTTGTAGTATTATCCATATACTTGTATAACCTTGAGTTATTTTGCATATAAGTTCTCTGTTGGGATTTATAGGTAATATAGAGAAACAAATACAGTACTAATATCTAAACCCGAAAGAGCAAATACAGCAAAAAAAACTATAAACTAATTTTCCTAATGAATATTGATACAAAAATTTTAAATAAAATACCACCAAAGAGATTATAGTAATATATGACAAAGATCATATACTATGACCAGGTGAGATTTATATCAAGAATGACAGGTGGTTCACTGTTAGGAAAACCATTTGCATAATTGACCTTATTAATAAAAAAAACAACAAAAATCATATGATTATCTTGATAGATGCAGAGAAAACTTTTAACAAAATAAAAGACTCATTCCTATTAAAAACACTAAAAAAGGGCAGCTGGGTGACTCAATGGATTGAGATCCAGGCTCAGAGATGGGAGGTCCTTGGTTCAAATCTGGCCTCAGACACTTCTTAGCTGTGTGACCCTGGGCAAGTAAGTGTGGGCAAAATTTCACAGAAAGAGTTTGGAATGAAGGGAGAAGAATGTTTGACAATGAAGGCAGTTGGGACGGGGAGAGGAGAGACTGAGGAGAGTGACAGTTGCTCTCTTTAGAGGAAACTCTTCTGTGGGACCTCAGGACAAGAAGGAGCTCTCTGTCTCTTGGGATAGAAACTACCTCTTTTCCTGGGATTTTCCCAACTATTTCCCCTACCTGGATTCCTGTGGATCATACCTTTGTACAGAAAAGGATTTGAAAGTGCTGTTTGAACTAGTACACCAGTTTATAAGGCATTAGTCCGAAGAGACATGGTAAATCTGCTCTGAAGGTCAGAATTTCTTTTCTTCTTACTTGTCTAACTGCTAAAGACTTTTGAACTTATAAAAGCTAGCATAGATACAGTACAGATTAGGAAGAAAGGAAACCTCCATAAGCCTGTGAGCCCTGGCCTGTGGTAAACAGATTAAATCTACACTGTCCATTTTTACTTTTAATCACCAAAGGTGAAAAATCTCCATTTTTGGGTGGTCTGTAACCCACATGTGCTAGTGAGTGACAAATCAGAATTTATTGACTGCTTTGTGGGAAGTCCTAAGAAAAGTGTCTATTGTGATTGGACACATAAACTAAGAGGGTGCCACAGGAAGTGACGCAAAAGAGTTCCCTTAAAAAGAGACCTCAGTCAGCTGGGCTTGGTCTTCTGGTTTGTGATTGGGACCTGAAGGAGCTCTGACTGGGGCATTCCATGTGGTGAGTGTAAGACTGAATCTTCTGGAACTTCTCTTAAGGAACTTCCCTTTTAATAGAGACCCTCTGAGTTTCCAGCCTTGGGTTAATTAGATCTACCTGGATTAATTAGGGGATCAGAGCAAATTACCTACTGTGTTAAATTCTTATTTCCTTATTTCTTCTTCCTCTTCTCATTTGTAAATAAATTTCCATAAAAGTCATTTTAACTTGAGATTACTTTTTATTTGGGGATTGATAATTGTTCAATCCCCCAGAGACCTAACCTTTTAATATATTTACAAATAAAAACTCCCTTTCCCCTCCATTACAGGGCTCAGCTCAAACTCTGACAGAGACTTGAAGTCCAATCTGTGTTTAAGGTGAGGACAATCCCTACTTCCCTCTATCCTAATACCTTCCCTTAAAGTTTTGTTATTAAATCAACTTTTGTAAAAATAAACGCAGTCAGATAATCGTTTGTAAGGGTGGAGAGAGCCTGAAGGGAGAAGCCATTGGCTCCTTGAAAAGTCAGTTAGGGTGCTCTGAGGGTTAGCTAATCAACACTCTTGATTAACCTTAGTAACACCATCCCAGGGTTTCCCTTTCTGATTTACTTTTGTAAGTGAGTTTTCTTACACAAGTCATTTAACCCCCATTGCCTAGCCTTTACCACTCTTCTGCCTTAGAAACAATATATAGTATTAATTCTAAAATTGAAGGTAAGGGTTTTTAAAAAAACACACCAGAAAGCATATGAATGAAGAAAATTTTCCATAAAATGATATTATCCTGTTGTTGTTATCTTACAGTTGTGTCTCTTTTTGAGTTTTTTTCTATGCAAAGATGCTGGAGTGGTTTGGCATTTCCTTCTGTATACTATTTCACAGATGAGGAAACTGAGGCAAATTGAGTTAACTTGCCATGGGTCACATAGTTAGTGTCTGAGGCCAGATTTGAACTCAAGTCTTTCTGAATTTAGGTCTGGTACTCTGTCCACTAGATACCCAGCTGCCCTAAAATGAAAAGTAGTGTCCATCTAATACCATCAGCAAACATATCTGTATGGGAGATAAACTAAAACCCTTCCCAATAAGATCAGTGGTGAAACTAGGATGGTCATTAGGTTCCTGTTATTTTCAATATTGTATTAGAAATGCTAGCTAAAAAGAAGAAAAAATGGAAAGAATTATAATAGGCAATGAGGAAACAAAACCATCACTCTGTAAGATTTAAATTAATGTCTAAAATTCCAAGAATTATATTTTATAAAGTTTATTAATAATCACTTGAAGTAGACGGAATAAAAAAGGAAATAGAAGTAAAAAAACAACTATCTAACAAAATTTAAATCAGGTGAGCAAGTTCTCCTGCCTCTCGCCTTACCTCACCTCCACAGTGCACGATCACTGAAAAAGAGAGTGAGAGATGGGACTGCACCAAACTTATATCCTCCCTACATCAGCATGTAACATGAGAAGGAACTTAGGATGTTGGGAATTGGAGTTCTAGGGTACAGAAACTAAGTACACAATCCCCCTTGTGATTCCCATGGGAAACAAGCATGTAGAAATCTCCCAGATTTACATTTTTAGGATGTAAATCTGGAATCAGTACACATAAACAACTTATATCTATAAACATTTTTAACTAGAGGTACATACAATATTGCACTTTCTAACAGGAAATTTACAATAATTTGGGGATAAGAGGGAAATAAAAGAAAGATAACAAAATTAATCATTGCTAGGCACATTGACAAAAAGCTAATTGGGGGCATTCCCCTTTGGCATAAGAGTATACATACAAAATAAATGCATTCAATCCCCAACAGTTTAATTTCACTACATCCCAAAGTTCATGTTAGATATTTCAGTGCTGTGTGAGGTTTCTACAGTCATTTCCATGGCACCTTCTTCAAATAGTTCCCTTTCTTGATTTGAGAACGTAGCAAGTTTCTTATTCTAAAATTAGGCTCAAACAAGAAAATTTTTATAAATAGAGAATTATATTCCAATTATACAATCCCCCTGAGGAGGGTGTTGACAAACACATGGATCACCCAGGGATACATGACTGAATTATGAGGTATGTGAATCAATTGTCAAAAGAAAGTAAAAAACATTAAAAAATATATAGAAGATAAGAAAAAATCAAAATTAAATAGTATATAAAAATTCTGAGTAAACAAGAATAAGCCCATAACAGATCCTAGAATCAGTGCCCAATAAAGTAATTTATGTTCCACAAACCTGTAGAACCATGGCAGCAATATGCACTTACCCAATCAGCAGCAAGGAGTATAGAAAATTGTCACACTATAAAAGACAGAATGGGGATTAGATTTTTGCAGTAAATGGGAAATATTATTCCCTGGTCTGATTTTACCTTCACTCTCAGGGATAGGGGAGCCAGAATTATACCTAAGCTGAGGTAGTTTGGAAATCCTGTGTCTGATGTTGCCAAACAGCTGTTTCTTCAAACCCCAAAATAAGTCCTTTGTCTTGGCTCAGATTCTCATCAAGCCCACTGGGATTGATTGGTCTCCTTGACCTTGTGCTTCTTGGCATTGTATAATGGCTCTTTTGTGATCCTTTTCCTAGAATCAAAACCAATCATTAATCAAAGTCCCATAATCTTTAACAATCAGTGTCAGGTTTCCATAGTCTAAAGCTTTTGGATATGCATTAATATTAGGGCTAATGGATGTTGTAAACTTATATTAATGCAAAATCAAAAAACCATTAATACCGATAACGTGCTTCAAGTCGAAAAAATGAGAGAAAAAGGAAAATTCAAATACTCTATTGCACACACAAGGTAAAACAATGATTATGTATATTATATATATATATATATACATATATATATATATGTGTGTGTGTGTGTGTGTGTGTGTGTGTGTGTGTATTATCAGTGACACACTATGTTTGCCAAGAAGAGGCAGAATACAAAGATTTCTCACCCAAAAATGAGATCCATTTCCTTTTTAACTTGGCCGTGATCCACAGTATGAGTGCAAATAATTTTCACCAAGTAACAGCTTTATAAAACAGTAGTGTAACAGGTAATGCACATTCAAAGAAGTACCAAAATCTCCCAAATCACAAGAGACTATTTAATGACAATAGCAAACAAACCCACTATCATATAGGATTCACGAGTTGTCTGACATTAAAAAAAAACAACCTTTGAAGTTCATGGATACTTGTCCCAAGTTCTCCAGACATAGTTATCTTTCAACCTTGGCTGGGATATTTTTAACAAAATCTATTACTGTCATCATTCCAAAATGTGGCAGAGGAGCCTAGATAAAAAACTTCCATACTGCTGATGAAAACGTTTTGGGTATAAAATGTTACCAAGAACCTAGATCATTCTGGTGGAAGAATAGAGTAAGCTGAAGAGTTATAAATATTAAAAACCTGTCTAGTGGTTACAAATCCCCCCGGGAAAACCTTCCCACCTCCTAGACAAGATTATAACACATCACGGGGTAACATCCCTCCTCTGGTATGAGACTGTAACAGCTGTAAAAGGCATGTCTTTATATGTCCCATCCATTGCAATATGGAATGAGGACTATAATAGTGAAAATCACTTGTCATCCATTACATTTTTTAAGAAATGTGGGGGTGGGGAATACAATTGTGCTATTGCTCTGCACTTCAACTACTAAATGTAACCTTATCTTTTGCTACAAACAACTCAAAGGTAAGCAAATGATCAGTCAGTGGTAGTGGTGCTCCTAGATATCTGGAAAAATCACTTAGGAAGACACTTTAAAATCAATTAAAATTTTTAGGTCTTTAAATTCTCCAAAGTTTGTATGCAGGTTGTAACCAGTTTGATGGAGTCCATCCATCATCATCTATGTGACAATTAATAAAGGCAAAATGAAACAAAAGGCCATTTTGGCAACATGTGACCTTTATGGATCTGGGGACAAACCCAGCATCCATAAGGACCTATGGTTTTGCCACAGAAAAGGGTTTGCCCAAGTTGTTTATGGATTTTTACATTGGTATTTTCTCCAGTCCAGTCATAGGGGGAGATACAAATAAAGACAATATAACAGAAGATATAGTCAAATGGCCAAAACACAGTAACTTAAAATGACATAGTATAACAGATTATATTAAATTAGAGCAATATGTGAACTTAAAAGAAGCAAAATTAAATCATAAAGCAAACAGTGAACAAATACAATATAAGTGACAGGATACAGGCACTGAATTCTAGAGTCCCTTTCTTTAATTCCAATAGCTATGTTTCGGAGACTTCTTCACTATTTGGAGGGGAACAAACTGAAACAGTTAATATCAATAAAGCAATGGAGTCTGAAAATGCTTAAAAATTCACCTCCAAACTCTTTAAGGTTCCATTCTCCTCCCACCCCCATATCATCATTCATCTATACTCCTTTGGTCACACCTCTTGGGTTCCCCATACCCACACTGGGCATAGTGTGGATGAACCCCATATCAAGTGTGCTGCAGAGACTGGGCAGGTCAAAATGGTAAGGAGGTGTAGGGAGATGAATCTCAGGATTACTGAAGCTAATCACAAGGACAAGTACACCCAGGAACAGTAGGAAGAAAAGACACCCCAAAACTTTGAGTTGTGCCAGTTCTGTAATACTCTCCCAGAATGGAAACTTTTTGAGATAGGTACAAAACTGGGCCATGCTTGCAATTCTACTTATTAAATTGGTTACAAATCTACATCTTTTTAGTAGGTGGTGCTAGCCTAGTACTCACTAGGAGTAAAGACCTTACAAAGGCTTGTAGATGGAGACATGCTCCAATCAACCTTTGAATTGAGGACAGCCAAAAGGCTTTAGCCCATGGCTAAGTTAGTGAAGGAAAACAAAATCTTTCTGTTTTAGGCACAGTAAAAGTAAAAACTCCTCAGAGCTGCTTAGCTGAGCTGGTTTGGGAGAGCAAAAAGGGTTTAAGCAGCTACCATGCTTGAGACACACAGCGGGGTTTAGGAAAGGCCTTAAAGAGAGAGCAAACTTCTAGGAGTAAGAAAAGGCTAAACGTTCTCAATTTAGCCCAATGATTGATACCTTCTAATAACAACAACAAAAAAAAAAAACTGAGCTAAAATAATTAACTTCCTTCAACACTCCGGGATTCTGGGCTTTGAGATGGTAGGTTGTTGTGAGGAAGGGTTCCTTCCTCCAGGTGAAAATACTCAGGAGAGTTAGAGGCTAATTGTTGCTAAAAACAAAACCCAACACACCCTGCTTACCAGGCTGCAGGAAGCATTCAGCTGTGTGTGATTGGTTTAAATCTTGTTCCTTTGAACTACATTTCCCTGGAGACCACTAATTTCCTGTGTTGTGTGCTGATGTAGACAGGGGATAAATTGAGTGGTCTTCCATAGCTAGCTCTCTTTCCTTCCTGTGGCAGGTTGAAGCTGGGAGGGGCTGTTTGAACAGGGAGATTAGCCATGGGCATGTGGTTTTATTTTGTTACCCCTTTATTCCTTTACTCCTAGTGACTTCCAATAAATCTTTTAAAAATATAATATTTGAAATTATTATATATTATTTTTAATTTTTACAACTGTTAACAATGTAAGGGAGAGGGGGGTTTATACTTTACTAGCCCCAAGGAAAGCAAGAAGTGGCAGTAGAAAGGACCCCCAGGCTGTGTCTGGTCAAACGTGGGAGGCATCAACAGAGTAGTAGTAAGGAGTGGTAGCAGCAACAGCAGTAGCAGTAGAAGCCTCGAGTTCCATGGGGTGGGAAAGGGGAGGGGGCAAAAAAGGCTGAGGCAGGAGAGAAACAAGTTTTGCTTTTTTATTTTAACTAATCTACTCAGTAAGGGTTCTAAAGTCCAGGCTTGTGTTGCCATAAATGTAAAGTTTAAATTAATATCCAACACTCAAAGAATTATATTTTATAGAGTTTATTAATAATTGCTTGAAGTAAGAATTTTAAAAAAGAAATAGAAGTAAAAAACCCTAACTATCTAACAAAATTTAAACCACATGAGCAAGTTCTTCTGCCTCTCACCTTACCTTACCTCCACAGCAAAACTATCACCAAAAAAGAGAGTAAAAGGTGGAGCTACACCAAACTCATATCCTCCCTAAATCAGCATGTGACATGGTAAGGAACATAGGATGCTGGGAATTGGAGTTCTAGGGTACAGAAATTAATTACACAACTCTCTGTAGATGACATGAGTATATTTGGAGAATCAGAGAGAATCAACTTGAAAAACTAGTTAAAACTATTCACAACTTTAGTAAAGTTGTAAGATATGAAATGAACCCACACAAATCGTCAGTTTTTCTGTATATTAACAACAAAATCCAACAGCAAGAAATAGGAGGTAAAATTCCATTTAAAATAACAGCAGATAATAGAAAATACTTGGGAGTCTTCTTGCCAAGACTAACCCAGGAACTATACAAATACAATTAGAAAATATTTTTCAAACAAATAAAATCTAAACAACTGGAAAAATATTAATCGCTCATGGGTAGTCCAACCCAATAGAATAAAAGTGATAATTCTACCTATATTAATTTATTTATTCAGTGTCATACCAATCAAACTGCCCTAAAACTATTTTATAGAGCTAGGAAAAAAAGAACAAAATTCATTTGGAAGAACAAAAGGTCAAGGATTAATTAATTAATAAAAAAGCATTTGAAGGATAGATCTCAAACAATATTACAAAGCAGGAATCATCAGAACAATCTTGTACCAGCTAAGAAATAGAATGGTAGATCAGTGGTATAGATTAGGTACACAATCCAATGTTTGAGAAACCCAAAGATACAGAAGAAGGATCTCATCATTTGACAAAAATTGTTGTGAAAACTAGAAATTTATGATCAAAGGAGAGAGAGGGAGCATTACAAGCTATAAACATGAATCATTTTGATTATATTAGATTTAAAAGCTATGTACAAGCAAAAACAATGCTGAAAAGACTAGAAGAAAAGCAAAAAAATGTGTGTGGGAGATTTTATAGCAAGTTTGCCTCATTTTTCCAATATCTAGATAATTGAGTCAAATTTATAAGAATATGAGTCAGTCCTCAATTAATAAAAGGCCAAAGGTTATGAACAGGCAGTTTTCAGAAGAAGAAATGAAAGCTATCTATGGTTATAGTAAAAAATGCTCTAAATCATTATTGATTAGAGCAGTGATGGGCAAAGTAGGCCTGCAGCCCAGATTTGGCCCCCTGAAATGTTCTATCTGGCTGTAGGACATTATTCTTAATCTGACGAATACAATGAGTAGGATACAATACAATGAAACTTCCAAAGAGTTGCCTTAGAAACAGACTGACAGATGAGCATTTCCTTTCCTTTGGCCCCCTCTTTAAAAAATTTGCCCATCACTGGATTAGAGAAATGCACAAGAAAACAACTTTAAGGGAGGGTAGAGCCATGATGGCCAGGGAAGGAATGGGTACCCTGCTGATCTCTCTCAAATTACCTTCCTCACGACTTTGATAAAATACCTCTAAATGAATTCTGGAGCTGAGGAACCCAAAAAATGATGGGTTATGTCAGGTGATAATGACAAATTACTCATGGGTCAACGAACTGGGATGAGAAAAATGATTCTGAGATTATAGGAGGGTCAAACTACCAGACTGGCAGATCAGACATGCAGACATCCTCTTGCTGGGTGATTACAAAGCTTAATGAGTTAGGGTAAACACTTATAGGGAAAATGACAGGCTAAGGATAAGCCTTTTGCAGGGACAAGAGTTAGTAATGATTTACAAAATGGAGACAATGGATTTAGATTACACAGTGGTTCTGGACAGAGTTTTCTACAAGATAATAAATCACAGGTAACATGCCAATTCACTATGTCAACATATGACCCAGTTTTGTATAGAATACTGTATGTTCTTCTCTTAGACTTCTTATGCTATAAATTTTTTTGAAGGATATACAATATTAGTTTTTCTTACGTTAGAGAGTAGGCTATGTGTCTGACCATTTCTAAGCTATGATTTCCCAAAGACTTTGCAAACTGGAGTGCATTGGGCATTCCACAGACTTGCTGGAATGAAAGCCCCTAATCTTCCTATGCTGTTCCCACAGGAGTGAAATAATTTTTCATTCTAAGACAACTTAAAAGGTTTGTTGCACCAGGGTGGGACTGGAATGCAGGCCAGCAATGGCAGACTAGCACAGGCTAGCTAGCACAGGCTTTGGTGGTGGCTGAATCAGTAGCAATGGCTTCAACCCACAGATTGTAAGTGGGCCAGAAGGAGATTACAGGGGCCCTTTGCTGATTTTGAGTGCAGGATTCTCTTGCATTGCCCATCAGAAGAGCACAGCCCACATTTCTGGGTAAATGTCCCAGGAATATACCAGTATATGCACTTGTATATACCAGAGCTTACAGTCACTGGGGAGCAGGGAAACCTGGTCACAGTTTCAGGGCAGAAACAAAAGTGCTTATGGTGGCTCATATTCCAGAGCATAGGTCAGGAGAATCCTTTTCAAAAACTCTTTTTTTTAATGCATGTATAAATAATTTTTGGCAATTTGCAACTCATATTCTCTTCCTCACTTGACCCATTCCCTCCTCTCCTCCCTCTCTAAGCTTCAAAATTATCTGATGTAGGTTATACCAGTGATATCATACAATGCATATTTCCATATTCCTCATACCATAAAAGAAGACACATATCACACATACATTTAAAAAAACTCATTTAGGAAATAAAGTGGAAAATGGCATACTTTGATTAGATGCAAATAGTTTTTTTCTTTGCCTGTGGATATTTTTTAACATGAGCCCTTTGGTTTTATCTTGGAACCTTGCATTGCTGATAATTGTTTAGTCTTTTAACTGATTACCATACAAGGCCAAGGGAGTATTAAACACATTTCTCCTTGTATTATACCACTTTGGAAGAACTGAAAACTTATAAATCCCCAGGGCTAGCTCCGAAAGCAGGAGCAGAAAGTACCTGAAGCTTGTAGCATCCAACTTTAACGGTTTGGGTTTTTTAAGTTAAAAGTCAAGAAAGAAAGAAAAGGAAAATGAAAAATATTAGAGGGGATATAGAAATTGTGGGCCACTAATTCACTGTTGGTGGAGTTATGAACTGATCTAACCTTTCTGGAGAGTAATTTGGAACTTTGACCAAAAATTTTTCACAACAGGACTAAAATAGAAATAATGTTTTGCCTGATTTCACATGTAAAACCTATATGAAATGACTTGCCTTCTTAATGAGGAATTGGGAAGGAAAGGAAAGAATTTGTAATTCAAATTTTTTAAGAAAATGAATGTCTTGGCCTCCTCTCTTCCTAGCTGTGTGACCCTGGGCAAGTCACTTAACCCTTACCTCTCTTCTGCCTTGGTACCAATACATAATATTGATTCTAAGACAGAAGGCAAGGGTTTAAAAAAAATGAATGTTAAATGAATGTTGTTTTTACATGTAATTGGGGAAAATTTTTAATTAAAAAATCAACTGGACATCCCTGCTTTCAGAAACAAGGTTGGGGAATGAGGGTTATTAATGTGTCAGATTTCCTGTTAGTACCATGAAAGCAGTATAGTGCACTGGAAAAACAGATAGCTCCAAAGTCAGAGGAAAAAAATAAATGTGAGCTTTTAATTAAGAGCTTACAAGTAAATTTTTATTATGTATAAATGTATTATATTCTGATTATTATCTATAATTATTATAATCTTAAGAGATATTCAACTTGGTAATTATATTACACTTTATTTCTTATGCTGAATCTTAGAAAAATTCCATAGAAAAAATATTTTCTTTATCAAAGGCCAATGAGCCAAAGGCAAAAATTATTGCCTCACTACAATTTTTTAAATGAATTTGTTATTTAATATAAAAATATTCAACTTATTAACCTCTAAATACCAGAAATACAGAACTTTATTCAATAAATTTAATAGAGAAAAGTGTTAATCATTTTAATGGTATGACTAGTTTTAGAACAAAGGAAAACCAGGATGGGGGAGGAAAAAAGAAGAATGTATACCCAGGGTAGTATAAGCTCCTTGTGTCTGTGAACTAGTCCAGAAGTTTCTCCAAAACCCCAAAATGATCCTGCTCCATTCTTGCTGAAATTTAAGAAGTCAATGACTGCCCAAATGACACACTCTTTACACATAAGATTTTTTTTCCTTTTCTAAAATAAATCTTTATTTTTCTCTACAGATCATGCAAGATCAAGAGCTACCTTGTGTTTTGATCAACAATTTTGGAAAACCATATAGTGTGGCTCCAGAACACATAACAGATCTCAAGAAACATTTTAATCTTATCACCATGCAAGAATTTCTTCAAGACAAAATGAATTTTAGTCAAAAGATACAAGGAATATATATGTGGGGACAGGAACCACATATTGATAGGGAGCTGCTGGCAAGCTTGCCTGCCTTGAAGATTATTGTAAGTTCAGGAGCAGGCCTGGATCATCTGGACTTTAACCTGATTGCCAGCTTTGGTGTGAAGTTGGCCCACACTCCACAAGCTGTTTCTAACAGCACTGCAGATTTTGGAATAGCCTTACTTCTGGCATCAGCTCGGAGAATATTAGAAGGTAAAATGATCTTTTGAGCTATTTAATTGCATGATTATAACTAGAGTCTTTGTGAAAAAAAAAAAGAAAGAAAAGAAAAAGTATTCAAGCTGATAGTGGAAAAATGTAAGTCCTTTTCAAGTTGTCCTGAACCCTGGATAATGTCTCATACGTAGTCTTTTTTTGGTGGAAAAAGTTAAAAAGTATTCATAGCGATACTTGAAAAAATGTTAAATCCTTTTCGAGTTGTCTTGATGTCTTATGAAGCTTATGGAAACTTTTTCAGAATAATGTTTTTAAATGAACAAATTAAAATATATATGATTACAAAAATAACCCAATTCTACTGAAATATAGTTATCAAAAAAGTTTAAAAACAAGTTCCCAGGCCCAAAGTTAAGAACCCCATCCTTATTGTGACAGAAGACTGTAAAGAATACATGCTACAATATAAACTTTTTTGGCCAGGACATTCTGATTTTTACTATGAAAAAGACTGCTACCTATTTCCAATACGTTGTGATTTGTTGGTTTTTTCTTTTTTTTTTTTCAGAAACTTTTGCTCTGCTTCTTGTAGAAATGGGCAAGACTTCTCAGAATAACTCATTTTATCAGAGATTGCAAAGCCAGACATATATCACAATATATTCTTTTATTTCTTTCTTTTAAAAGTACAATTGCATTCTTTGTAGAGACAATTCCATGGCTCACTTTTGCATCTTGAACTTTTAGGGAATAAGATAGCTGTGTCACCAGACACCAAGTACTTTTCTTTTAATTGGATGGGACAAGAGGTGACTGGATCTACTCTGGGAATCATAGGTATGGGCAACATTGGTTATAAGGTTGCTCAGCGAGCCAAAGCATTTGATATGAAGATTCTGTATCACAACAGGAACCGCAGGTAAAACTTCCAGAAAATGAATTTTTAAGCTTAACTGAAGCCATGTCTCTCTAAATGAAACCCATGATTCCATTCACTGCCATATCATAATGTAGTGATAAAATTCCTTCTTTTTTTTCCCTCCAAAGAATGTAGTTATTCTCTGTCATCCTTTCATTTCCTTCCTTCTCTTTTCCATTTCCTAGATTTTCTCTCAAAAATATTTCTTCTTAATATAAAGTGTCACTTCTATCCTCCTTTGCCTATTCTGGTGCCCTCAGATAAAGATAAAGAGAAGAATATTTTAATAGGCAAATGATGTCATATAAAAGTAGTTTTAACTTTTTGTATCCTCTGAAAAAGAAGCACATCAAATGTCTACAGTGTGCGCTTCGAGAACTGCTACTCTATCTTGGTAAATAGATGTAGGATGTTTTCTTCCTCTCCCATCCTGTTTTTTTTATTTATAAATTTTGCTTAATTAATTTGTTGTCATTATTATACTTAAATAACCATTAGAGAAGGCAATGGCAAAGAGATTTTTAAAAACCATGTCTTATTGCTCTCTTGGTTTTCCTTCATTTCATACTTCATAATTTCTTGTCTTTCCAACTTTTTCCAGAATTAACATATTCTCCATTTCTTAGTGTATTCCTTTACAATTATATCCCACAACTTGTTTAGCCTTTTCCCAATGGTATCCCTTCATTTCTAAGTTCTTTGTCAGTGCACTTTAAACCCAATAACAGTATAGCTGGGTCAAAATGTATATCCAGCTTTATAACTCTTTAAATTGCTCTTCAAAAAAAAAAATTCACAATTCCTGCAACTGTGAATTAGTGTCCCATTTTTCTACCTGCTCTCTAACATTTGTCACTTTGCCTATTATCATTTTAGGCAATCTGATAAGTGTAAGATGATATCTCAGGGCTATTTTGAGTTGCATTTTTCTAATCAATAATGATTTACATATTTTTATTTTTTAATCAATTATATAATAACAAATTTCCACACAAGTTTTCTTACGTTTTATGATCAGACTTTTCTAACTTCCTCCTTCCTTTCCCCTTAAAAATGATTTAGAATATTTTTTTACATAATTATATATAGCTTTGATTTCTTCATCCCAAAACTGTCTATTCATATCTTTTGACCTTCTAATCTTGGCTACATTAGTTTTATTTGTACAAAATCTTTTCATGTACAAAATCTTTTCATCCAACATCTCATTTCTCTCTTATTTATTCATAAATTCTTCTCCTGCACAAAAATCTGGTAGTTAATATATTTCCTATTATTTTAATTTGCTTATGATATCTCCTTTTATGCCAATGCTATATATTTATTTTGATCTTATCTTGGTAAATTGTGCAATATACTGGTCTAGTTTCTGTCTGCTTTACAGTTTTATGCCAACAATTTTCACCAAATGATTAATCCTCAAACCTTGGATCTTTATTTTTGTCAAACACAAGGTTTTATTGTTTATTGCATAATCTTTTCTGTTTTGCTGATCTATTTCTTAGTCAGTACCAGATAGTTTTGATAATTACTACTTTATGTAATAAGGGAATTTAGGCAGATGTAATAAGGGGATTGAGGTAGTAGGGTGATATGAGACGAAGGGCTGGAGGTAATAAGGAAATTAAGGCAAGGTAAGGTTGCAATAGGGAATAAGGCAGGTAAGGAACTAAAAGTAGAGTGAATAGGGGATAAGGCACAGTGGATAGGGTTTTTTGGATCCCTAAGGCAGTTAAGTGGATAAGGAAGGTACTAGATTGAGATGGTAGGAGAGATAAGGGAATGACTGGATTTAGGGAATATAAACACAGAGGTATATGGAGTTGTAAGGGAGAAGATGAGATATTTTGGGCAGACAGCTGCAACCTGGGAGACACAGACTGGGACACAGGTTTGAAAGAGACACACTAAAGGGATCAGACTGAGCCCTTCAGATAGGAAGGGCAATTTTACATACAAAGTTTAGGGCCAGCCAAGAATGGCTTGAAACTGACTAGAGGGCTTTCTAGTCAGTTTTTCAGGTTCACCAAGGATGAGACTAGAGGAAGTATTGAGATGACACTTCCTCCAAAATGGATGCCTCCAGCTTTCCACAAAACCCAGAGAGAAATTATTCCTTCTCCCTTCTCCTTCTCCTATCAATCAACTAATAAACTAGCCAAAGTTTGATTACTTGACAAACAGGGTTTATTGATTTTCAGGGTTGATTGGCAGGGACAGAGGGGTAGCAGGTAACCCTAACAGCCGCCTAGAGAAAGCTTCAGGTGGGGGAGTGAGACAGGAAAGTGAGACTGATTTAGAACCTGCCTAAATCAGCCCCGAGGTTTGTAGCCTATAGGGTTAGGAAAGTTGGATACAATAATCAAAGAGATAATTTGTAACAAGGATAAACCCTATTTGAATACGGGAGACTAAACTATCAAGTTTGAAAACTAACACTCAGATCTACCCTCCTTTCAAAACTCACAGAAATTTAGGCTGGGGAAATGATGATGGGGAATAAGGGAGGTTAGGGAGACTCAAAGGAAATAGTTAAACTAACAAATTTTAAGAGAAAAGCTGCAGAATATAGGCCAGGTTTCCAATCCAAAAATAGAGCTCAGATTGACCCTCCTTACTCTCCACGAATCTCCGGCGTCAACTGACAACCTCCGGATTCTAAACCCTTTTTTCAACCGACAGAGAAACTCTGCAGTAAGGCTTTGCAGGGCTGACATGCACCCTATTTGCACTACAAATAGTTTTGATAATTACTACTTTATCATGTAGTTCAAAATCTGGTATCTTTTCCTTTTTTTCCCCATTAATTCCTTTGATATTCTTGACCCTTTGTTTTTCCAACTGAATTTTGTTATTATTTTTTCTAGTCCAAGAAAATAATTTTGGGGATAATTTAATTGGTTTTATTTAATAGTTTTATAATTATTTTCATATAGGTTCTGGGTTTGTTTTCACAAATAAAATCCCAAGTATTTTATTCTATCTATGGTTAATTTAAAATGGATTATCTTACACTATCTCTTCTTACAAAACATTGGTAATGCTGATGATTTATGTAGGTTTATTTTATATCCTGCTACATTGCTAAAATTATTGATAATTTTAACTAATTCTTTAACTTAAAGTTATCATGAGAAAAATCATTTCTTAAGCTCAAAAGGAACCTCAAAGAGCATCTGGTTTAACCTTATTATTTTACAGATAAAGAAAGTATGGCTTAGAGAGATATTTCCTAGCTATGTGACCCTGGGCAAGTCACTTAAGCCCAATTGCCTTAATACTTAATATCTCTTCTAAGACAGAAGGAAAGAGTTAAAAAAAAAAAAAAAGGCCACGAGGGGCTAAATATAGCTGAGCTGGGATTTGAACACAGGTTTTCTGACTCTAAATCCACTTCCTTTCATTACACACATGCTTCTTTTATCCAGTCTGTATTTAATCATCAGTGCTTTGCCAAAATAATATCTGTATTATTTTATCTTGTTTTAGTTTCTTTTTCACTGACTTTCCCCTGGATGGGCATTTTGTGCTATTTCTGATTAGGAAATTCACTTTATTTTTTTTCTCTTGGTTTATTCTGGCAGAAAGGTTGAAGAGGAACAGGCAGTTGGGGCCCATTATTGTTCAAAGTTGGATGAGCTGCTGCAGCAATCAGACTTTGTAATGCTGTTACTCAGGCTGACACCAGAGACTCATAACATGATTGGAAAGAGGGAACTAGGCCTAATGAAGTCTTCTGCTTATCTCATCAACATTGGCAGAGGTAATAGATACTAGAAGATATGCCTAGCAAAATATTTTTCTCCACTGAAAAAAATGAATCAATAAAGCTCAAATAGTTGCCACTTCCTATCAGCTTCCTTCTTTTGTAGCTTTGTTGGTTCCAAAAGTGACTCAGAATGGTAAGCAAGTGAAATTTACTTTCTACTTATAAGAATTCTTGACCTTGTTGTGAATATAATTGATTAAGTGAAAAAAAACCCAAACCTTTTTATTCAGACTTTTTTGGGGACCTTTTGTTGAAACCTGGAGAAACTCAACCTCTTTGACCATCATTTTCAATATCTTCAAAATGAAGTAGTTGAACTCATTAATCTTTAAGATCCATCATTTTGCCATGAAATAAAAAATTATGGGGTCATACTTACTGTTTTCTGGGCTCCATTTCCATTTTCATATGTAATTTGCTATTCATGTGTTTTTCATCTTTTGATTATTCAAATAGTACTTTTTTTGTTTTCTTGAGACAAGCTGAAGTGTGCACATTTATTCTACTCTATTACATGTGTTCTAAATATGATAGTAACAAAGATACTATTTCATTAATTCAGGTCAATTGGTTGATCAAGATGCCCTAGTTGAAGCTCTGCAGACTGGGATTATTAAAGCTGCAGCATTGGATGTCACTTACCCTGAACCCCTGCCAAGGTAAAAAACAAACAAACAAACAAACAAACAAACAAATTATTCTTACAAATTTTATAAAAGATAAAAATAGAAGCAAAATTCCCTGTCTGTATTTAAAGATAAAAGTTTTCTTTGTTGAGGTTCTCCTCTGGTTGCCCTTTCTGACTTCATCATGTTCCCAGATCAAATACCTTCTCCTCCCCTCCTAAAGAAAGTAAAAGTACCTTAAAGTTCTTAAAGCAAACTTAATAAACACTAAATAAACTTTTATTGACTTTACAAAATAACATATTTCATTGAAAAACAAAAAAATCTAGTGAGAAGACCAGCATTGTTTTATATATTTTTGTAATCATACTATTATTCTGTCTTAGTTATTAACAATTATACTTAATATAAGGTTTAAAAATCTGCTGGACAAAAATAATATCTTTAAAGTTCTGTCTGGTTCTAAGATCAGACTATTCTATGAATTAAATTAAATTACATAGAATTTTCTGGAATTCTTTTTTTAATCTTCTACATAAGGGCTAGCAATGGGAGTTAAGGGCCACACAAGTTAGGTCAGATTTGAACCCAGGACCTTCTGACTCAATCCTCTGTGCCACCTCACTCCCCACTATGATTAAAACTTAACAGACTTGTCACTTCCACTTACTGGTCCTAGCTTTGCCATCTTTAGCAACATAAAACAAATGGATAGCCTCATCTCTGAAAAAACTCTGTTTATCTTGTGTTCTTGCACCTTAACAGTTAACTCTTTAAAATTATACCAAGTTTCCACATAGTGTTCTAGACTTTTGAGGTAATTCTGAAGACTCTTCCACTACTGATTCATTCTGCGTTGTGATCCAGGACTTCTCATTCCCTCATCTATAAAATGCAGATATTAGACTAGGAAATCTTTAAGACCCTGTCAGGTTCTAGGATCTCATTATTCTTCCATAAATCAAATGGAATTTCCTTGTATTCTTTTTTAATCTCCCACAAATGTTTGTCTTCCCATGAATACAAAAAATGAGACTATAGTATAATAATTTTTAAAACAATGAAACGTGAGTAATTTTTTTCAATGCATATGTATTTCAGATCTCATCCTTTGTTAAAATTAAAGAATGTTATTTTAACTCCTCACATTGGAAGTGCAACTGTTCAAAGTCGACGTGTGATGATGGAAGACATGGTAGAAAGCCTTCTGGCTGCTCTCAATGGCCTTCCTATTCCTAATGAAGTAAATCTTAAATGATATGTTTGTGTGGAAAACTGCTAATGATAAAAACTTGACAGATGAAATGATAAAGGCTTATTTTTAATTCATGTAAACTCAAAATTTTCATTTTGTTGTATTTGAAGAGCTAAGAAAGAATAAAGTACCAGTTTAGAATATGTATTACAAAATCCTGCTTTTGTATTCTCTTTTTCTTTAGAGTTCACAGTAATCAAAATTTATCTTCCAAAAAATAAACAATCAATAAATGGAAAAATGGAATAGGAAACCAAAAAGCAGAAGGAAATGCAAAAACGTTTGTAAGTTCAGGTCTAGCTCAAGACAAAATTGAAGAGTAGGCCAGGTTATTTTTCCATTCCCATTTCTGCATTATGCCCTCTCTCATAAAATAAAACTCATAATTAATTAACAATTAATTTCTGGTCTGGAGAAATTGTATAATAAGAATAATTATAATAATTATATTAACTTAGCATAACTCCATTTTAAGTCTCCATTTTATAGGTTATTTTTCAATAACTAGATTTCCCAAAAAATGTAAACTTCTAAATATGAAAGATGACCAATAAAAATTATTTTAATCTATTTTATATTGATAAAATAACATTTTATTTTCTAACAACTAAATTATGTGGTAAGCTCGGTAATGAATCACCCATCAAAAATTTAGTGTAACCTCCCTCTATTTGAATTACTTTAATTTAATTATTTTAATTTAATTAGCATCTCCTACTACAAGCAAACATAAATTATGTTAACATCAACATGTCCAAAACAAAACTTCTACCTTATTGGAAATTATCTCTAGATTTTTTGGGTTGCTATCATGAACTAGGACACACAAGTTATTCACTAAATATTAGAAATATTAAAAATGCTTCCTGCTTTCTCATAGAAATAAGAATACAAAATCAAGAACACTCAGTAATATTATATTATTCCTTTGCTTCATACTCAAACTTTTCAGACTTTTCTATTTCTTTATTTTATCTCTTCAAGAAACCTATTTTAATTTACTTTTAATAGCTATTTCAATTAATTACTAATTTAATGAACTCTTTGTCTCAAAAACCCTTTTTTCCTTTAAGAGAGAGAAAGCACTATGTTCTGAGGATGGAAGAAGAGGTTACAGGTTTTTTTAGACTAGATAGAAGAACTGAACTATTTAAAGCAGATTTTGTCTGGTTTAGACCCCTTTGAAGTGGTTTTGACCAATCTGAGCTGGTTTTGATAAGTTTGAACTGAGTTTTGACTGGTTTCAGCTGTATTATAAATTTTATACAGTTGGAATTTGAATACAGGCTGTTTGATTCTAAATCCAATTATTTTCCTATTACCACATAATGCTTCTTTTCAGTCTGAATTTTAATTGGCAAAAATATTCTAGTTTCTTTTATATTTGTTTATTACTTTTATGGAGATTTTATCTTTCTTCCAAATCATAAGGGGTTAAGAAGTAAGGCTCTATCTGGTTTCTAATATCAAGACCAAAAATAACATTCAAGAAAAATTCCATAAAAGAAATTAGATATTTTATATATAATTGCCACGATAGGGAAAAATGGGGCTCAAACTACTAAAAAAAAAACAAACCAGCCCAGCCCAGTCGAAACAGTCAAAACCCAGGGTTAGGCTTGGTTTCAGTTTAAGCTGGTTGGAACTGGTCTAAACTTGTTTGAGCTGGGCAGAAATAGTTGTAACTGGTCAGAAGCAGGCCAAACTTGTTTTAGCCAGTTTTGACTGGTTCCAGCAAGCCAATGTGGGCCAGTCTAAACTGGTTTGAGCCACTGCTGGCTGGCCAGAACTAGTTGCTTTTGATGGTTTTTTTACTGGTTTTACCAGTTCCAGCCAGTCAGAAACGGCTTAAAGAGGTTCTAGCTGGTTTGAAACAGTCTGAAACCGGTTTTTACTAAAGGGTTTAAACTGGTTTGAGATGGTTCAGACAGATCAAAACCAGTTTAAACTGGTCCAAACGAGGTCAGGCCAATTAGAGCCTGGCTAAACTTACTGGTCTAGACTGGTTAAAACTGGTTTGAACAGGTTTGGACTGGTCAGAACTGGTCTAGTCTTGTTTTTACAGATTCTGTGTGGGTTTTTTTGGGGGGCGGGGAGTATTCTTTTTTAAAGGAAGCCAAAAAGTTATGATATCTACAAGGCTCAGGGCTGGTCTAAACTGAATGTTGCAGTGATTTTTTAATATAATTTTACATTGCTTATATTTTTATTTATAATTATATTTTTGGTCCTTTTAAAAAAATTATTCTCTTAAATGAAAAGATCCCTGAAAAAGATCCAATAGCTTCCAGTTTGTTTGGGAGTCCTTTCTCAACCTTGTAAGCTCTCTCTCTTATCAAGATTATCTATTATTTTTATTAATTAATTAATTTTTATTATTATGTAATATTATCTATTATATCTATTTTATCTCTTATCAAGTTTAGTTCAAACAACAAATTTTCTTCTTTTTGTTCCTTTTTCTTCCCCCACCCACTCTGGATAAGATATTAAAATATATACATATATACATATATTTATCATTTGTGATTACGGTCAGCATATAAAAATGAAATGAATTATCAGCAAAAGTTTGCTATATTTAATTGCTATATATAATTGCTATATTTGAGTGTGAAGTGTGTCAATTTGAAGTTAATCTTTATGTGGAAGTTAAAAATTATTTGATTCCTATATTAGGCAGGAGGAGGTCAGGCTCTCTTTTTCCATTACTATCAAAGTCATGTCCTTGTCTACATTCCAAGCTACTGACAAACATCTGATAAGAGGCAGAAGTTTTTTCTCTTGTTGCCCAATCTTAAGAAATAAACATTTTTCTGAATATAGTGGTTTGCTCTCTGGTTTTTGGAACAAACAGCTTTCCTTGTTGTTTTCTGGATAATAAATATGAAATAATTAACAAAAGGGAGACACTGAAATTAACAGGGATTAGGTAAAGTTTCTTGTAGAAGTAATTGCATCTTAAAGGAATCCAGGGAGGTTGGAGCAGAGGAGGGAGGGTGTTCCAAGCATGCATGGATGCTCAGCTCAGAGCTGAGAGATGTAGTGTCCTATTCATGGAATAGCTAGCTGGTCAGGTAGCTTGAATTTGAATTCCAAACAGAATATTTCATATTTTATCTTGGAAGTGATAGGGAGCCACTGTGTAGCTTTAAGAAAATCACTTTAATGTCTGAGATGAAGGATGGATTGGAATTGGAAAGCCCTGAAACAGAAAAACCTGGTAGTAATTTGGGCTTGAAGTGATATCAATGGTGCAAAAGTGAAATTGATTGGGCTTGATCAATTGTATTGTCTACAGTAAAAAGGGAAGGTGTCAGGGGAGGTAGAAAGAGGGGTTAGTGGGAAAATAAGGAAAAGTTTATTGAGTAAACTCCAGTGGATCCCTATTACTTCCAAGATCAAATAAAAAATATTCTTTTAGGAATTCAAATTCCAACCTGATCCTCTCCAGGCTGAAAAAAACTTTTATTTGATACTTCCTTCTCTGCTATTTTCCTTCTATTGTCTCAAGAAGGTCATCTACAATAGGGGCCTCCTTCTTGTCTCCTCCCGCTACTAGGTCAGTATACCAAATAAATCAGAGATAAGATACCTATCTGTACAAATATGTTTTCTGTAGTGTAAGGGGGGGGGGAAGGGTTTTTTTTTTTTTTGGTTCAAGATTAAAAGGTGGTCGCCAGTGGAAATCTCCCCAATTTTGGAATAACCTCAAGTCAAAATTGACTTTATGGAAGTTTATTTACAATTGAGAAGAGAGAGAGGCAATAAGGAAATAAGAATCTAACACAATAGGTAAATTACTAAGATCTTCTAATTAATCTAGGTAGATCTAATTTACCCTCAGCCGAGAGTCAGAGGGCCAGAGGCCCAGAGGTGAATGAGGCTTTGCTTCATTCACAGAGTCTATTAAAAGAAGTTCCTTAAGAGAAGTTCAGGAAGATTCAGTCAGTCTTTAAACTCACCAGGGTTTTAGTGTTCCAGCCAGCACTCTTCCACGACCAGAAGAGCTCCTTCATCAGCTGCCCTCTTCACCAGCCACCCCCATCCAGCAGAAGACCTTCTCCTGTTGAAGGAGTCATTTACGATTCCTGTGCCTCCCTCCTAATTTGCATGTCCAATCACAATAGATGCTTCTCATAGGACTGCCTAGGGGGCAGTCAGTTGACTCTGATTCCTCACCCACTCTAGCACACATGAGTTATGAATTGGAGGTGCTCTCACCTATGGTGATTAAATCTAAGGATGGCCAGTGTAGATTTAATCTAATTATCACAATAGCTGTTTTTATAGTAGCATAGAATGAGAAACTATGAGTTTGTCCATCACTTGGGGAGTGGATGAACAAGTTATGGTATATGGTTGTAACGGAATATTATTGTGCTATAAGACGAGACAAACAAGCTGAGTTTAGAAAAACCTAGGAAGACTTATATGAATTGATGCAAAGCAAAGTAAACAGATCAACTGTGAAGGAGTTGAAGCAAGTTCCCAAGATATCCACAAGGGAACCATGATGAAAAATTTTATTCAAAGAAGGAAATTTGGGAACAGTTCAACTGATTATTGCATTAAAAGATAACAAAGCATTGATCTTGAAGTAGGGTTAGCAAATAACCTCTTACTCTTCTTCAATTACCATGCTGAACCACCAAAAAGGGAGGAGAATGTCTAACACATATCAGAAATGAGACTTTTCCTATTTTTTAAAAAAAGGAAATACTGGGAATTCATCATATCACAACCCCAATTCCAATCTTGGATTTGGAAGAATGCTGCACCCGACTCTCATCTCTAACCTTCTTGTAGACTTGGTTGTTTTTGGACACATAAACAAAGAGATTTTAGTAACATCAGTAAGCAAAAGTAAAACATTTTCCCTATAAATCTGAGGCATACCCTTCCACAAATACACACACAGTAGCAGTGGGAAGAGTGCAAAAGAGACACACTTTTAGGGAATACATGGCAACAATGTCACCAGGTTGAGCATAAAAGAGAAAATAGACAATTTTTTAAAACATTAAAAATAAAAAGCTTTTATATGAACCAAATCAGCGCAGCCAGAATAAGCAAGGAACTGCTGTTAGATAAGGAGAAAGTTTTTATTATCAAATGTTATCTATAAAGTCATTTTCAAAAATAGTCAAACAGAAAAGGAGGGTTGTATATGAAACTAAAAAGCTATTAATATAATATTGTATGTAATTTTCAAAGCTGTCCTGTTGCTACTGATTCCTTAATCCTTTTTTTCTGTTTTCTTCATGAAAATAATACTTTCATAACATGCTTTAGTTTTTCTTTTTTTCCCCATTAGTAATTCTTATTTCTATTCCTTCACTTCAAACATCTTCTTCAAAATGGAAAATAAAAATAACCAAAACTCTTGGGCAATTCCCAAAGGAAAACAAATCCCCACAGTGACTTTAACTAAAAATGTCTTTAATTGTACCTTATTTGCATCTTGAGGCCATCACCTCTTTTTCAGTCCTTGAGAATTTATCGTTTATCATCTTATTAGTCAGAATTCTTCAGTTTTTCAAAGTTATTTTTCTTTATACAATTGTTGTTATTTTACAAATTGTTCTGATTTTCCCATTCACTTTACTTTGAATCAGTTTATACAAGTCTCATAACTCTTTCATCATTTCTTATGGTGCAATAATATTATTACATCACATTGTTAAACCATAATTTGTTCTATTAAAGTAGATTTGTTGAAAAAATAAATATATAAATATCTATCTCATGGGTCAATATGACAGCAAAGGAAAGTAATAAATGTTGGAGAGGTTGTGGCAAAATTGGGACACTAATGCATTGCTGGTGGAGTTGTGAATTGATCCAACCATTCTGGATGGCAATTTGGAATTGTGCCCAAAGGATTTTAAAAGAATACCTCCCCTTTGATCTAGCCATACCACTGCTGGGTTTGTACCCCAAAGAGATAATAAGGAAAAATACTTGTACAAAAATATTTATAGCTGCATTCTTTGTGGTAGCAAAAAATTGGAAAATGATGGGGTGTCCATTGATTGGGGAATGGCTGAACAAATTGTGGTATCTGATGGTGATGGAATACTATTTTGCTGAAAGGAATAAAGAACTGGAGGAATTCCATGTGAACTGGAATGACCTCCAGGAATTGATGCAGAGCAAAAGGAGCAGAAGTAGGAGAACATTGTACACAGAGACTGATGCACTGTGGCACAATCAAAGGTAATAGAATTCTTTACTGGCAGTAATGCAATGACCCAGGACAATCCAAAGGAACTTATGAGAAAGAACGCTATTCACATGCAGAGAAAGAACTGTGGGAACAGAAACACAGAAGAAAAACATGATCGATCACATAGTTTGATGGGGATGTGATTGAGTTTTTTTTTTATGTTAAAAGTTGATTGGGGATGTTAACTCTAAATGATCACTGTATTATAAATATTAATAATATGGAAATGGGCTTTGAACAATGATACATGTAAAACCCAGTGGAATTGCTCATTGGCTATGGGAGAGGGGATAGAGGAGGGGAGGGAAAGAACATGAATCATGTAACTAAAGAAAAATATTCTAAATTAATTAAATAAAATTTAAGAACATCTATCTTTGTATGTAGGCTATTTTTCCCATCATATCCTTTTTTATTTTAAAGTCTTTTTGATTTGCAAAACACTAATTGGATCTGGGATTTGAATACAGGTTTTCTGACTGTAAATCCAGTGCTTTTTTCACTATACCAAACTGCTTCCATACTTTTCCAATTTGAATTTAGTTGGCAGCCCTTAGCCTAAACAATATGTCTCATTTGTTTTAGGTTCCTTAGGTTTCTTTTCAGTGATTTTCCCCCTGGATTTTGTTCTTGGTTTCTTGAGGTTTCTTTGGGTATCTTGGGATGCTTCTGATTAGGAAATACCTTAGCAGTATTCACCTTGAAACAGGGATGTCCACATATATGACTATACAATGTCAGAGCTAGCTCAATATTTGGGAGACTGAACAAAGTATGGGAGAGAGGTATTAAGCTGCCTACCAAAGTGAAAGTCTACAGGACCATTGTATTGGTCCACAGAACTGTGGTCACAAACAATTCTATCATGCTTTTAAGACTAGGAAATGAAGGAATAAATTGTGCTCTTTAGCTTACTTTGCAATCTCTGATAAAATGACTTGTTCTGAAGATTCTTGTCCTTGAACATAGATGACTCATCCATTTCTGTATGAAGAAAACAAGTTTCAGCAAAAAATATAACTGAGAACGGGTAATACTTTTCTACGTAGTATAAATCAGAATATCCTGGCAAAAAAGGTTACATTGTAGCATTTATTATAAATTGGCACTCTTCTGACACAATAAAGCCTGGGTTCTTAGCCTTAAGTCTAGGAACCTGTTTTGGAAAATCTTAGATAACTATATTTCAATAAAATTGGTTTCCTTTGTAATCTTATGTATTTTGGTTTATTCATTAGAAAACATTATTTTGAGAAGAGTTCCATAAACTTCACCACACAACCAAAGAAATTCATGACCAAAAAAAAGTTAAGAACCCATACCTTATAGGGAGGCTGATGTCCAAAATTGAATTCTTTCATGTAGACATACAAAAATGGCACAGTTATTTCCTCTATTTAACTGTTCACTGTGGGAAGATGAGAGGTGTCTTCTATTAATACTTCAACTGGCATAGGAATGTGCCCAGATGTGCAAAGAAACACTATTCATGTCCTCAGGTTGCCTTTGGCTCAATTATATGATGCACTACTTTGCAGTTACTTTCCAAACTACTATCACTCTAACTCTTGGAAGCATTCTATAATTATTTTGAAATTATTTAGACAAAAATATTCTAAAATGTATTCATTACTCTGTGATAATAAAAAAATGTTAACAACTTTACAATTATACAAATCACTTCCAAATATGTTTTCTCATTTGATCCTTAAAGCAATCTTGTGAGGCAGGCTAGATAGGTGACATATTTATTATTCTCTTTTTACAAATGAAGTAACTGAAACCAAGAAAAGGCTAAGTACCTTTTAAAGTGCTGGTAAGTGGCAGAACTGGGACTGATCTCTACATCTTTTGGTTATTAGCTTCCATTATATTATAATGCATACTACTCAAAAGGCTTTAACCTATAGAATAATGCCATTGTTCGTTTAAATAATTATGGGACTTTGCTTAATGATTATGCCTGATTCCGGAAGAAGAAAATATAAAAAGAGCCACTGCACAGTGCTAAAGAAGCACAAAGCCAACCTGCATAGTGCAAATCGAGCACAAGATCAAAGAGACCAACCAATCCCAGTGGGATTGATATAATTTTGAACCAAGACAAGAGGACTTGAACTTGTTTGAGGTTTGGGGTTGTGGTGCTTAATATATGTTAAGAAGCAGGACTTCCTCTGAACCACATTCTATCCAAGTAACTTATCCTGGCTACCATTCTGGCTCCTATAATCTAGTCCCTTTAATCTGTCTTCTATGTGTGGCAAACTTTCTGTAGTCCTGGCTACTAATTGGGTAAATGCATAATTACTTAAATCACTTTAATTGGGCCCTGATTCAAGGACCTGTTATAGTTTTATTTTTCCTTTACTTAGATTTTTTTAGACATTAAGACTTTGACATTTTTATTTCATCTATAAGTTATTTTTTATCTTTTATGTAGATTTTTTTATGTTTTGATTTCTTTTGCAATTGATTCATATACCTTGTAACTCCCCCATGTATTCCTGAGTGATTCCCTTTTGTTATTATTTTCCTCAGGGGGGACTTTGTTATTTTATTTTTATGACCTTTGATTTGAGTTTAGGAAATTTTTGGACAAGAAATTTGCTACCTCCCAGAATCCAAACAATGAACCTGTTTGGAAAAGACGCCATGAAGATACCTGCAGAGACCACACACTGCATCAAGAAGAACCATAGTGAACTTTAGGATGTGAAATTAAATTATGGGGGATTGAAAGCATTTGTTTTGAATGTATACTTTTATGCCAAAGGAGACTGCCCCCAAATCGGCTTTTTGTTAACATAGCAATCATTGATTTTGTTCCTTTTTACCTTTTATCTACAAATTATTGCAATTTATATGTTGATTATGTTTTTATGATCCATTGGGGAGACTGGTTTCCCAAAGGATCACAGGGGGGGTATATATAAATGGAGGTTTTTAACCTTGGACTTCATCCCCCATAAGTCCCTTAGTTTTCCCAAAATTCCCTTTAATTTCTCCTGCGCCTCCATGTTTGCATGGTCACGTTTTATATTTGGCTGTAACTCCTCCCTCTTTCTCTTGTGTTTCTGGGACTGGGCTGATTAGTAACCTTTTAGTTAGGTCTCTGTTAGATTATTATTAATAAAATATTCATAAATATTATAATTAGTATTCGCATATTAATTTTAATCTCCACAATCACTAGTATTAGTATTAGAATAGCATGTGGAGTGGCCAATTCCATGCCAAAGCTGGCAATCAGGTTAAGGTCCAGATGATTCAGAACCAGATGGATTTCTAAATGACATGTTTTCACATTTTAATTGGAGAAGAAAAAGGAAGCATTCTCTCACCAGTGTCTTTAAAAGTCAAAGATAAATTTAAATAAGATAGACAAAGGATATACTTAACAGAAGAAAGAAATTGGAATGTGCTGGGAATGGAAGAAAAAGTGAGAAAATTTGTTATCTTAAATAACTGGGGTCTGTGACATAAAAATAATAGAAATATTGAAGGATCTATGGAAGAATGGGCATTTTATGAACTTCATTTTTATCTGACTCAGACAAAGGAAGATTAAATGGAGTCTCACATGGCTTGCTGCAATATTATATTAAATTCAATAGGGAAATAAATAGAAATAGGAAAGAAAGGACTTAATGAGGGATAATACAAATGTTATAAAGTAGTCAAAAATAGGAGCAGCTAGGTGGCTTATTGGTTTGAAAGCTGGCCTAGAGAATGGAGTCCTAGGTTCAAATGTGACCTGAGACACTTCCTAGCTGTGTGGCCCTGGGCAAGTCACTTAACTCCCATTGCCTATCTCTTACTGCCTTCTGCCTTGTAACCAATACATAGTATTGATTCTAGGGCAAAAGGTAGGGGTTAAAAAAAATAAAGTAGTCATAAATAAAACAACTGCAGAGTTAGGGAGTGGATTAAGAAGGAGAAATTAAAAGGAAAGAACAATAAAAAGAAGTGTGATTAAGGCAGGACAAGAGGAAGTGGAAAAAATCAATGAAGCAGAAATAGATAACAACTATATGACTATGTTAAGCACTTCTTTGACTTCCACCTTCTTTATGAAGAAAGACAGCAGGGACAAAAAGAAGAAAAATTACAAGATGACAAGATGGAGTGTGGGAGACCAGCTCCCACAGGACCAGAAGTCTCTCAGAGGATGATGGCATCCATGAAAGAAGATGAGAGACAGTCATTGTTTCAGCCAGGCATTACAGAGACTCCTCTGTTCAGGCTTGGGCTGTCTTTATTTTTATACACTTTAAAAATTACACATATGGTTGGCATGGAATTTCATTTTCAACATAGATCTTTTCTTGGAGACAATGAAAAAGTCATACATTAACTTTTACTAACTTACAAAATTGTTAGATTGACAGTCTATAATTATTCTACATTTTTTGGTTCTAACAAAAGATGCAAAGCTTTGCAGGAAATGATTCATCACAAGAGTAACTGGGCTAGAAATTACTTTTCCACCTATCTATGAGGTACAGGACATGTGTTTCAGCTAAAAATAATGGTTCTTTACAATAACCAATTAAACTAAGGATAGTTATTCTTTACTCTACTCAGTTACATAATTAATCAATACTTATTCGTTACACCAAACCAGCTACACAATCGATCAGATTTCAAAAGATACAATTAACCCAAATATAAGAGCCTATCATTTTTCAATGTTTTTCAAAGGTATATTTGACATGTTCTCTAGGTTACGGGGTTAATAAAACAGTCCAGTGTAATGGGACGTGTCAGCCTTCTCTTGGAAGGTAACTTTTCTATATTTCATCCATTGTTCTCCCTATTTTAGCATTCTGGCTCAGGGATTAGGGGAGGCTTGGAAATAGTCCTGGCCTGCTATTATGCAAGCTCCTGTACATGGGAGTGAAAAATCCAAGTAGAGTTTTGTTGAGGCTTTAAAATATTATGAAGTGACTTTTTAAAGGAAATTTCTGTATCATTACATGTAAGGGTGGGGATTTCCTGGGAATCTATAAAGACTCTAGTAATAGCCTTTATTGTTATTCTGTATTTCCCTGGGGTAGAATAAGGTTATTGATCATTATAATTCCAATAATAGAGTGTATTAGTAAGGGAGGAGTCACACGGGGGACTCTGAGTGGATATTTCCATCCTTCCTTAGGTGGCCATGCAATCTTTGAGGTTCCACCTGTGACCATGTCAGACAGGTTGGATTTGATGGCTCCTGGTAATGGAGGGAAATACAGATATAACAGTTATAACATAATGTTCAAGAAAAAGTTAATCAAATTACAAGAAGAAATAGATAGCAGAAGTATATCAAAGCAGTTCTTTAATGTAGCACTTTAACACCGAGAAGAATCTGATATAAAAAAGAAGAATCTGAAAAGAACCTTAGAAAAGATGGAGATAGGAGATCTCTAGTGATTATTCAATGGAACAGAAAGAGATTATAAAATTTTTCAATTTTGCACATCATCTTTACAAAAACTGATCATGTATCAGGACACAAAAAATTCTGAAATGCAGAGAAGCAAAAATACTAAGTATATCTTTTAATAAAGATGTAATAAAATTATTTTGAAGTGCCATTAAATAAAGGATTAAAAATTAATTGAACACTAAAAGATTTAATCCTAAAGAATGGGGCAGATAGGATGCTCAGTGGATGGAGAGCTAGGCCTGTAGAAGTGGAGGTCCTGGGTTCAAATCTAGCCTTAGTAGTGTGACTCTGGGCCAGCCACTAAAACTCAATTGACTAGTCCTTACTCCTCTTCTACTTTGGAACCAATATTTAGTATTGATTCTATGACAGAACAGGGTTTTTTAAAAAATCCTAAAGACTATAAGTCAAAGTCATAGAACCAATAGAAAACTTTGTCAAGGAAAATGATGGCTTTGAAAAATTATACCAAAATTTGTGAGATATAGTCAAATCTGTCCTCAATATCTATGAATATTTTCAAAAACAACAATAAAACAACCAACCAATAAGCAAATTGAGGGTTCAATTTCTTAAAGCAGGAAAAACAAAAAACCAATATTCCAGTTAAATAGCAAGCTTGGAATTCTGAAAATGAAACAAGAACTTAATGAAATCAAGAGCAAAAAATTTCTCATTATATTGATAAATATGTCATAACTATTTTTAAAAATTAATAAAATTAGTTAAATGCTAATCTGATTTTTTCTTTAAAAAAAGACCAAATTCAATTTGGAACTATGCCCAAAGAGCTCTAAAAGACTGCCTGCCCTTCCATCCAGCCATGCCATTGCTGGGTTTATACCCCAAAGACATCAAAGATAAAAAGACTTGTACAAAAATATTTATAGCCCCACTTTTTGTGGTGGCAAAAAACTGGAAAACAAGGGTATGCCCTTCAATTGGGGAATGGCTGAACAAACTGAGGTATATGCTAGTGATGGAATACTATTATGTTCAAAGGAATAATAAACTGGAGAAATTCCACGTGAACTGGAATGACCTCTAGGAATTAATGCAGAGTGAAAGGAGCAGAGCCAGAAGAACATTGTACACAGAGACTGATACACTGTGGTAAAATTGAATGTAATGGACTTCTGTACCGGCAGCAATGCAACGATCCAGGACAATTCTGAGGGATTAATGGAAAAGAATGCTCTCCACATTCAGAGGAAGAACTACAGGAGTGGAAACACAGAAGAAAAAACAACTGCTTATAAAAGGACCAAATTGTTAATATAAAAAAATAAGCAGAGCATTCATTACAATTGAAAATGAAATATATGAACTATCAGAAACTATTTTGTGCAATTAATTCCTTGTGAATAAAAATGACAATAGAGAAAATGAATATTTATTAAAAATATAAATATTAATATAAGAGATTACCTAATTGAAAATCAGAATTAAATGCCTTAAATTAAGTCTCAATGAAAGTCCAAGATGGAACCAGATGTATTTCTAAATAAATTTCATGAAATACTCAAAGGAATGATAAATTCTTATGTTTCATAATATATTTATAAAAATCAGAAAATAAACATGGACTTTCCTTCCTTTTCTGATTTTTATAAACAAATTATGGTCTTGACACAAACCAGTGAAAAACAATGCAAAGAAAGAAAACAAAAGACCAAAAAACTTAAGGAATGTCAACATTAAAAAAAAGTTGATAAAGAGGCTAGAGCAATATATTAAGAATACTATATGTTAATACACAGCTGAATTTGTGCCAAAAATGCAAGGTGGTTAAATATAAGAAAAACTGTGACAGGCTATATTAATAACTAAAATTAGTTAAAACCCATTATACCAATGGCAGCTAAATGATACAGTGGATAGAATGCCAGGCCTGGAATTGGGAAGTCCTGAGTTCAAACTTGACCACACTTTCTAGCTGGGTGATCCTGAGTCAGTCAATTGATCCTCTTTGTCTCAGTTTCCTTTGGTGTAAAATGAGCTAAAGTAGGAAATGGCAAACAACAGAGGAGGAATCTCTGACTAATGTTAAATTGGAAGATTGGAGAAGGGTTCTTGCAGAAAGTCAGATTTTGTATTTCATCCTGGAGGTTAACAGGTAGCCATTGAAGTTCATTGAGTCTGTGTGGGCAGATGTAAAAGGGTCAGAAAGGTAAAGTAGTACCACAAGGGGTTAATTAAGAGTATGTGGCTGGAAGTCACGAGGTCAAATCAGAGCTTTAGGAAGATTACTTTGGCATCTGAGTGGAGAGTGGACTGGAGTAAAGATGGGGTAGGGAAGATCTCCCAGGCAGGAGATGGTGGACCAGGGCCGCCCCCTGGTCAGCTGGAAGAGGGAAGATGTATTGAAGGTATAAGAATACCACTACCCGTCACTGGTCCCGTTTTAAATAGCTTTGCAGCCCCCTAGCGGAATTACAGTTTTTGTTCAATCTTTACATTTGGTGTATTCTCTTTTTTTACATTAAGGCCCCGGGAATCCGATTGTCCTTAACAAGTTAGAAAAATGGAGTTGTTTTAATTTAAATAAAATAAAAAAAAATGGGACGCTACGCTTGGGAAAATATTCTCAGAGGTGGGAGGAACCACGTTCGGCCTGGGACTCCCCATCCCCTCACTCTAGTAGGGTGGTGACGCCACCTGGACGGTGGGCGGGGCCACGTGCGGCGAGGTTGGGGCGTCTCGGCCAATCGCCACCTAGGCCGGAACTTCCGCATCTTATCGCGTTGTCTTGGTTTCCCCTCCTCTGTCAATAGAGTCTGCGAGAGCGGCTGGGGTCATGTGGGTCCCGTTAGGTCTCTGCGCTACTTTCCTTGAAACCAGACAGAACTGTTGGTTTGGAGAGGGAGAGGGGTCTTGGCGGCCTGAGCCTGGAGTCGGCGGCTGAACCCTGCGGCAGGTGGAGGCGGTGATACCTCGGTGCTCGGTGCCCTTCGGGGTCGCCCCCTGTATCGGGGCCTGCACGGTTCGCCCGCCGCCTGCGGCAGTAAGAAATTGCTCAAGAAATTTTCTTCGAAAACCAAGTAAATGGGACGGGGAAGGAGGCAGCTCGGTGGCGCGGTAGCTAGAGCGCTAACCCTCGTCCCCTGTTAATCTGGAGATCATGGGCAAACCCCTTCTCCCCCAGCCTCAGTTTCCTCCAGTACCTCAGTGGTTGTCGATTGTTTATTGTCTCTTGTGAAATAGAGATAACGGCAATATCCGCGCCTATTCTACGATTGAGGAAGTTCCATATATAGCTCTTTGCACACGTTAAAATGTCACATAAATTAGCTGTTAACATTTTGGAGAAGGGAAGATGTGAAGATGTGCCACCGGTGTCCTGAGACTGTTGTTGGAGTACTTTTGGAGCTCCACCTCTAGTGAGTTTATGATTATTCATGGATAGGGCGCCAGGCCTGGAGATGAGTGTTCTTTATTTCAATATATTGGCCTCAGATACTAGCTTTGTGACCCTGTGTGACTAGGTTATTGCCTAGCCCTTACCTCTTATGCCTTAGAATCAATATCGATTCTGGGACGCAAAGTAAGAGTTAAAAAAAAAGGAAGAAAGACTCATTAGCTCCTAGCTACTGAATCTCCCAAATCATAGGTGCCTCATTTTAAAGATGTAAGCAATCTCTCCTATTAACAGATGAGAAAACCTATGGTCAGAGGAAGTTAAGGAAGTTGCCCAGGGTCTCGCAGGTATTAGTGGTAGAGAAAATCGAAGTTGAATAATTTGACTCCTGACTCACTTGAATTTACTGTGCCCCAACTGTAGAGTAACAGCTGGCTTATTTGCTCATACAATTATGGCAATTATTAAGAGTAAGAAGAGGAAAATGCTCAGCAATGCTTAGGTGGTTGAGCACTCTGCCCAGTTAGGTTCCATGGAATCTTAGAGCTGGAAAGAATCTTCAAAGATTATGCCCAGCCCTCTCATTTGAGGAGAGTAAGCAAGTATGGGTATGCCAGATAATGATTTGTCAGGCCCTCAAAAAAACATGTAAAATTTTGGGTAATAATGTGGGAAGCACTAAATTTTGAACACTTCTGGAAAACTGAAGTTTAATTGTTTAGGTTGTAAGATCTCACTAGGCAATATTGATAGATTAACCTGTAGTTTACAGATATACTGGGATTCTCCTATTAAAACTCTTTGTTCCTCTTCATATACTATATGAGATTAACAAAAGAATAGCATAAAACTTTATACCAGTAGTTCTCACATGTTGTTTCTATTCTGGGTACATTTTCAATAATTTTTAAGGGATCCTGTAAAGGGTCCAGAGACTGAAAAGGTTGAGAATCTCTGCTTTTTGCTATAAACATTGACCTCTGCTAACGGAGTTATGAACTTTTCATTTCCTCAACCACCCTAAAAGAATATGGCATTTTTGCTTTTAAGATTTCAGCATTGTGGGGCAGCTGGGTAGCTCAGTGGATTGAGAGTCAGGCCTAGAGACAGGAGGTCCTAGGTTCAAATTCGGCCTCAGCCACTTCCCAGCTGTGTGACCCTGGGCAAGTCACTTGACCCCCATTGTCCACCCTTACCACTCTTCCACCTATAAGCCAATACACAGAAGTTAAGGGTTTAAAAAAAAAAAAAGATTTCAACATTGTTAGAGTAGTCTGAAGGAAGATAAATTTTGTACTTCGTACTTGAAATCATCCAAAATATAATTGATGGTATAGAAAGATTATGTACTAGTTGTTTCTAAATGATCTTAATTTTAATATCTCCTAAACCGTATAATTGTTGGGCATTGAAAATGAGCATTTGACTTTGCTTTAATAAACACATTTGTGGTAATTAGAAGTCAATAGGGTTGGTCAATTTGAAAAGCTAGACCTTATATTTAGGAGAAAATGGTTGACTATGTCTGCCCCTGGGCTGACATGAGGGATAGTTTGGGAGCCACTTTAGAACCAGTTGGTTTGAGATAAATCAGTCTTTTGAATTGTCCCATCTCTGAAATATGGTTCCTGCTACTATTCTGATCCAGCTTCCTAGAAGTAGTAATTGTGTCATTGTTGTCAATATTAACATTCTGAAAATATCTCTAGGACAATAGGATATTTGCTGTATTGGCATTGGTTCTGCCAGAGATTATATCCCATTCATTTTTTTCAAGAGAATATTTCTATTGAGTCAAAAATCCCCTGTCATTTTAAACTTGACATTTTGTAAATCTTATTAATGAGATAGTAGGCCTCACATGGCCATGGATTTTAGATTCTTACTTGGTTTTTAGTAATAATAAAAAGGTGTGTGGTTGCATTTAAAAAAAAAATACTATCACACAACTACTAATGCGACTAACTTTTTAAATTTTTATGAATAGAACCCAGATACTTTTGGATAATTTGGAGGAGAGGTTCTTGGGAATTTTTTCTGCCTTTGTACAGTTAAACAGGACCAACATAAAAAATTGTCAAGACCTGAATTGACTTCATTTTCTTTACCCACTGCTAAGTAGTTTTTAATTAGATCCAATTCTAACTTTAGCTCTTTCATTATATAGCTGTGGTGTCCAGACTTCTCAAGAGTCTAGTTAAACAGTCATAACTTTTTTATTCAAGTTACTATGAAAGCAAATTTAATCTTTCTCTTTTCCTCACAGAAAGAAGTTCTGGTATGAAAGCCCTTCCCTAGGACCTTACCCTGTAAGTAAAAGATGCTGGGGATAGTATAATTTTAGTCCTAAAGTCTTTTTCTAAATGAGCCTGGGCACATTTGTAAGTGTATAGTATTTTCATTCTGATGCAAGGTTAGAGAGAAGGTGTATTCATTAGAGTAAGATCTTCAAGGGTTGCCAGTCATTACTATATTACCTACTTGCCTCTTTTACAGGACAAGAGTATCTTTATGTAAGAAGGACTAGTTGTCATAGCAAATGGAAGATGAAAAAAAATTTTTTTTTTTTTTGCTGAGAACACAGGATTATTCACTTGCACTGTTTTCTGTAATTTATGTTCCTAGTGTTCAATTAAGTGAAAATGACTGATTGAATTTATAGGTGCTTCAAATATAATCATTGCACATAAAAATCTATATAGACTGCTAATGAATTTAGATTTACAAAAATTTATGTAAAAGCATTGGTGAATGCTTTTATCTAAAGAGAATCAAAGAAGTCATTAGTAAAAGAAGCAGTTAGCATTTTCTCACTGAAAGCGAAGACAACTCAATATGGTTTTTGTGGGCTATTTTACATTTAGGGAGGTGGCCAGGTGCCATTTGAGCATTCCTTGATATCCTTTCCTTTAAATTTAATAGGTATTTAATGTACTAAGATGTTAGTCATTTTTAACTTGTGTGTTCTTTTTCTCTTTGAATACTCACAACCCATCCTGCTGGGAAAGTCTAATGAAACATGCTTCAAAGAAGACCAGGAAAGAAGACAGCATACGCAAAAAAAAAAAAAGGCATTCTTTATCAAGCATTGTCAGCCCTGATGTGTACCTTTGAAGTGAATCAAGATATCTATGATCTGAATTTGGAATTTTCAAAGGTAAACCACAGTGGCCACAGTTTCTGAAAAATTGTGCTGATGAAGTTTCAGAACTTGCTTCAATTATGCATTAGGAGTCTTCTCATATTGACAGTTACCAATTCATGCCCAAAGACTGTAGTTGCAGGGGTAGCATTAAAACTTTTCATTTCAAAAAGCTAAAAGAAAATTAGAATATGTAGATGTAGGCAAATTTCTAAGTAGAAAAACAGAATATCAGAAGGTGTAAGAAAGAAGTAAGTCAGATTTTGTTTTTTTAAATCCAAGTAAACTCTTTTTTGTGGGCAGATAGGTGGCAGAATGGATAGAGTATTGGGTGTGGAGTCAGGAAGATTTGAGTTCAAATGTGAACTAAGACATCTAAGTAACTAGCTGTGGTAACCCTGGGCAAGTCACTTAACCCTGTTTGCCTCAGTTTCCTCATCTATAAAATAAGCTGAAGAAGGAAATGGCAAACCACTCCTATATCTTTGTCAAGAAAAACCAAAAGAGGTTAGAAAGAGTTTGATACAACTGAAATGGACTAAACAAGAACAAAAACAAACTATTCCTCCCATCATTTTAAAGTGAATTCACCCCTAACAGAAAGGAGAGTCCCATACATAGTATTATATGAGAGTGGGATCCCTAGGAATAAAGGAGTAAGTGTGTAGAATTGGGGTGTTTGCTAAGTTGGGAGGAGTTAAATACTACTTTTTGTTACTTATTGCATGAAACTTTTTTGTATACACAAAGCTTAGGAGAAAAAAACCTGATTAAATAATTTTTGGGGGGTTGGTGGTATTTCAGGTATCCTTTGCTTCAAATTTCTCAGTCTGTTGTGTATATTGGAAGACACCCTCTCTGCTGAGCAGAATGATCACATAGAAGCAGTTTTACAGAAGAGCGCTTCACATATCAGGTGCTACCATTTTGCTTTCTAAATAATTCTTGCATTATAGTTTTCATAGTGTATACCAAAACATCCCAGTTTTTTGTTTGTAGTTAAATTATCTTAAATTTTTCCTCATTAATTACATTCTCTTTTGTGGAAAGTATTAAGTAGTTTTCTAGGAAATTCATAGCATATTTTGGCATTCCACCAAAAAATACCTTTTTTATTTAGTGGTTTCAAAACATTATTTTCTTCAGACTTAAAGTATACAAATAAAACTTTATTAATTGGAACCTATTTCAATTAAATATTTAATAAAAACCTATCATGTATGATTTGAGGAAGAAGCAGAGTTTAGATAAAATAAAGTCTTTCTCAGCCCAACTAACTGGTTACTTCATCAGAAATTCCCAATTTTTTACTGTACTTTTAGGTGAAAGATGTAAATTTCAAGAACATAAGCTTATAGAGAGGATTTAGTTTTTTAAAAAATAACTTCTAGGTAACATCCTAGATTAAGCACACATTTTTGCCCTATCTTCTATATCTATACTAAAATACCATAAAAATTGGTGTATAGGATGATGATTTTGAAGGTATTACATAATTCTGAACCATAAATTCCAAAAGGGTTAAATTATATTCTCCATAATAATAAATGAAGGAATATACAGTCACATTTTATTCACATATTTTCTAAAATTAATATTTTATTGATGTTCAACTCCAGTTGGAACATTTCCTGCATAACAATAATTTAGTATAGCTAAACAAAATAATACATATCCACACAATCGTCATATCTGAAAATATATGTCTTATTCTGCACCTATAATCTATCACCTCTGGCAAGAGGAATAAAGCATACTTTGCTGTTAGTGCTCTGAAGTCACAAATGGTTTAATAGTATTTTCTTTTACATTATTGTGATAATTGTGTAAATTGTTTTTCTGATTTTGCTCATTTCACCCAGAATGGTACGAAGTACCATGGAGACATATTAAAACTTAAAATATCTAAAATTGAACTCAGTACCTTATCTTCCTTCCTTTCCCAAATTTCACTATATATGACTAAAATAATAAAAATAACAAAATGACAAAAAATGAATAAATAATAAATAATAAGAAGAAATAAATCTTCTTTCTCTCCTAGGTTTATCTCCTTATGCATTATTCTGGACTCCTTGCTGTCCTTCATACCACATGTATAATCAGTCACTAGTCTTTGCATTTTTTTCTCATTATCTCTCATATGCAACTTCTTTCTGCACATACAGTGACCATCTTAGCTTAGACTCTTTTCACTTCTTGACTGTAATACTACAATAGTCCCCTAATTGTTCTCCCTGCTTCAGCTCTCTCGTTCCTCTAGTCCATTATAAAATGCATAAATTCTTTATGCATAAATCTGGTCACTTGACTCACCTGCTCAGTCAGTTCTAGCAGCTTCCTCTAGCATGCCTTTGGTTGGCTTTTAAAGGCCTAGACATCCTGACTTTAACTTGTCTTTCCAGTCTCATTTTTAGTTTCTCTCCTCTCTCTCTCTCTCTCCTCCTTCACTCTGTTCCTCACACAATGCATTCCATCTTCTATCTCATTGTCTTTGCAGGGCCATCCCCCATGCCTGGAATGTACTCTTTCTAAATTTACTACTACTTCATAGAGTCACCCTCTTCCTTGAAGATATAGCTTAAGCACTGTCTTCTATAGGAAACCCTTCCTGGCTCCCTCCTTCTCTCCTTCCCAAACTTTTGTTGCCATTTAGTTGTCAAAAATATAAATATATACAAAATAGTTAAGCACAAAACAGTCTGGGAGAGACTACTTTGTACTTAACTACTTTGAATATATTTGTACCTTTTAACTTCATTCATATATATATATACATATAAATATATATATATATACACATATGTATGTTTTCCTATTTACTTGTGTCTTCTGTAAAAATGTAAGCACCTTAAGAGTAGGGACTGTTTTGTTCTTTATACTTGATTCCTCAGAGCCCAACACAACACCTTGTGCATGTAAATACTATTAAATGTGTCTTCCACTATGTAAATACTTGGTAAATTTAGTACTTTGTGATATGTTTATTAATTCCTCTGACATTTCTTAAAACACTTTTCTTTGTTTCCAGTTCTTTGATACTACAAAAAGTGCTTTTACAAATATATATGTGTGTGTGTGTGTATTTTTTTTTAATCTTTCCCTCTTACCTTCTTGTATTATATGCTGGTAATGCTGGATCAAAAAGTATCCATAACTTGGTGATTTTTCTGGTATAATTCCAAATTATTTTCCAGAATTGCCATAGCAATAGACAGCTCTACCTCAATGCATTAATGGACCTGTCTTTCCACAACATCCTCATTATTTACCATTTTCATCTTTTATTGTCTTGGATCATTCATATAATTATTAAAAGATTGGATTTCTTCTTTTGAAAACAGCCCTATCCTCTCCTTTGGCCATTTATCTATCGGGGAATGGCTGTATAAAGGACAACCTGACACAGGACTTGTATTCTTAACCACAATTTCCTTATCTGTAAGATAAAGTTCATAATAGTATCTACCTCATAGGTTTGTTTGTGTCTCAAGATAATATAGGTAACATACTTAACATTAAAGCTCTACATGAATGTTAGCTATTATATATTGGTACCACTTCCCTATATATTATATATTGAACATGAGACCTTTTTCAGAAATAGCTTTAGTGAACATTTTTTGCCATTTCACAGTTTCTTAATTGTAGTTTCTATGCAAAATTAAAAAAAACTAATAAAAATTATTTTATCTTTTGATTACCTCTGTCCTTTGGGTGAAAAATTTTGTACTAGCCATGGCTGTGCAAAGTACCCCCTTGTCTCTACTCGTTGTGTGTGTGTGTGTGTGTGTGTGTGTGTGTGTGTGTGTGTTTATGGTATGACTTCTAATATTTAGGTTTTGCCTCCCTTGAAACTTACCATTTCATATTGTGGAAGATGTTGCACTAAATCTCTTTTCTGCCAGACAGAGTTTTCCCACCAATTATTGTCATCATCTTAACACTAGTTTGTAATTTTGGTTTTCTGGAACACAAGACTATTCTGTTAAGTTGCTTCTAGGTCTTCTTTATCTAATTTGTATTTTAGGAAGATTTTTAAAAAATGCAGTTCATCTTAAATTAACCCTGACATAATTCATTTATCCATAATGTCTCATTCTTTTGACTCAGTAATTCTGCCATTATGCATACAGTCCAAGGAAGCCAACAATAGTAAACAAGTCTAACATATTCCAGCATTCTAGCAGCACTTGTTTATGGTAACAATAACTCAAAATAAGACCTGATGAATGGCTGGAAAATCTGTTATGAGAATCTAATTTAATATTATTGGACCACAAAAAATGATAAATATGGAGAATTTAAAGAAACATGGAAATATTTTATGAACTGATAAATAATGATGAAATAAGTAGAATCAAGAGATAATGTTCACAGTGACTACAACAAAGCAGATCACTAAAAAGTGACCTGAGTAATTAACCCCTGAAGAGCTTGGTGAATACATAGCTTCCTACCTATGACAAAGAACCAAGAAACCTATAGAACAGAATATTGCAAGTATTATAAGATGTGGTCATTGTATTAGATCTTTTTGGTTGTTTCTTAGTGAATATTTCTCTAGTGAATATTTAATCTAGAGTAGGGGCAATTGACAAAAGGCATCAATTAAATTATTTAAAGAAAAAGAATATTCCTTTTCTCAAACTTTTGAATACTTGAGTTTTATTTTATTGTAAAGACTATATTATATCCTTGAGCACTAAGGAATTCCATTTTCATGTATATGCTCTCACTACAAATTTAAATATCACCGTATATGAAAGCTAAACCTATATTATATAAAATTTTTGTCAGATATGATACTTTGCAGTACTCTTATATGTGTAATAACAACCGGATAGGGAATGATAACCTGGAGTATAGGGAATTCTCTGATGAAGAAAGTCCCTTTATAAATCTAGATTAACACCTTCTTTGCCACATTAGTCTTAGAAAATTGCCTGGAGCACTAAGAGGATAAGTGAATTGCCTGAGGTCACACAAGCAGTTTATGTCTGAAATAGGACTTGAACTCATGTCTTCCTGGTTCTGAGATCTGCTTTCTATATAATGCCATATACTACCTCTCTATAATAATAGGTAACAATTTTATAGCACCTGAAGGTTTGCAAAGCACTTTACATATATGATCTCATTTCATTAGTAGTAATAGGGTAAAGTGTCAGAAGACCTAGATTCAGAATCCTACTTATTCAACAGATATTTATTAAACTCCTACCATGTACAAAGTGCAAAGCACAAAGTAATATCCCGAACACTGAATCAAAAGGCACAGTTGATGAGAACGCTTACAAATTTTATGTAGGGGCTACAGTGCATAGGGTGCTACCACAGAAACTATCTTTGTGACCCTGGGTAAGTCACTTAACCTCTTCAACTATAAAATGAAGTTAACAATAGCACTTACCTCACAGGATTATTGTGATAATCAAATGAGATATTTGTAAAACACTGAGCACAGTGCCTAGACCATTGTAGACCCTTATTAAATGCTTGTTTTCTTTCTTCCTTAATATAAATCAGTATTCAGAACATGCCTTTCACCCTACAGTTGAATATGGTTTTGAAAATGATCTTTGATATGTCCTTGCTTTATTAGTTACTTTACCTCTCTGAGTCTCAGTTTCCACATTTATAAAATGAGAATAATATTTGCACTACTTGTGCCACAGAATTGTTTTAAGGAAAGATTTTGAAAACCTTAAAATATACAAAGGGAGTTTTTGTTATGAAAGTACTTTTAAGGGGCCTAATTTAAAAAAAAAAACAAGCTAGTGTGATTATTACTCTACAGTGCAATCTTTTTTCTTATGTCACAGTGAGCTGCTGGAGACTTTTTTAGGTTGACATTTTAGTTCTAGGTTAGATTTCTAAACTAGTTTCTTGCCACTGATTGTAAAGTCATAATGTGTTTTTATTTTAACACCATCACACCTCTCCAGTAAATGTCATGTTAAAGCTGAGTAAATCTTTGGGCCTTCTGTTCTTTTTAGGCATCTTTTAATTACTCATCAGGTGCTAAGAAATGTTCCTCCTATAGTATTTATTCGGAACAAAGAAAGTGCAACAATAGCAGAGGTAAGTAAGACTTGACATCTAATGCTATATATAAATAACATTAGGTTGCCAGGTTAAATTTTATTTTGGCAGATACATTATTCCCCTTGCTAGGAAAATGTAGTAGAGTGATTTTTCATTCTTATTTTAGAAAAGGACTTAAATTACAGGGACATAAAACTTGATATGAACATGTTGAAAGAATATGAAATTGAATCTATTGTTAATTAAATTATTATCCCCAAACTGCTTTGCTTTCTCCACTTGAAAAAATGTAAACTCTCACCCAAACCCATTTTAGTATAACAAGATACTATTAATTTCCTATTCTAGTTTTGAAAGGGTCTAGTTATTTAGTAACATGTTATTATTCAGTTATTAGTTATATAATATTAGTTATCTAGTACCATATTCTATTGATTGTGGATCTGGGCTTTCATTGGTATGGATGTTTCTTCCATTTACACAGAATCCATTTCCTTTATAACTTAATAGATAGTCTTTAAAAGTTGCTGTAGTGGAAAATTCAGCTGATCTTTATCCATCACATACATGAACTATCATCACCAGCCCTGTATTTGAAGTCTTTCTAGCTTGTTAGGACCGTCCAAAATTTGTGCTCCACTAGTTTACCCTTGGAGAAACCCAGGGTTAGTTGAAATTAGACATGTCAAGATATGGCCTCCAAATAGGGCTTTTGTACAATTTGATTATTGCAAATGAAATAAATCTTCTAAATATTTTTAAATCCATAGTCATAAAAGTCCCTACAACATTATTTGGAGAGAAAATTTTTATGAAATGTGCTTTTCCTAAGAAATGGAATCTGATGGTTAGTTTGGCATTTGATAAATAATGATGAGATATTGATCTATTTCAGACATTTTCTACTTTTAGAAGCAATAAATTAATGGAGAATGTCTCTTAAGGTTGCTGTTTGTGTTCCTTTTAGTCAATTAATTCCTCAGTTTTAGGTCAAGGCTACATGGCAGGTTGTCGATGATGCTCTCACATAAAAATCATTTTGATGCTTCTGTAGTCATTCACTTGCATTGCTTCTTTTACAAGCTTTTCAACAGTCTTTCAACCTATAAGAGAAGATTGGGCAATGTTATGAAAAGGAAGATTTAATAAGAGTATTTGAAGCATTTTTCAAAAATACTTTTAATACCCAAGAGAAATACTTAGGGAAATTAATCAAAGCTGCATGTGAAAATCAGTCCAAATAATTCAGCACTTAAGAAAAAATCCTAAGTTGTCAAACAGTAAACATTTATCAAGTGCCTACTATGTGCCAAAGAATTGAGGAAATGGTTTTAAAAGGTGGCTATTCCTTAAAATACTGTATAGTGAAGTATAGAAAGAACCATGTAAATTGAAATTTTAAGATCAGCACTTGAGACCATATTAGGCATAACAGCATTAGTAAAATTTGTAAATATAATTTTAGATAATCTTCATATGATTTTTTAAAATTTAAAATAACCTGAGAAGAGGTCAGATAGTGCAGGTATCAAAAGTATAAGGATCTCCATTTTGATGATGAAGAAACTGAGACTTTAGAGATGAAGTAATATATCCAAAGTGATGTAGCCAAATCATGGAATCCTAGTTATGTGGAATTGACCTCAATTATCTTGTCCAATCCATACCTAAACAAGAATATCTCTTACAGCATCCCTTTGGAATTGTTGCCTGATCTCCAGAGCAGCCCATTTTCCTTTTGGACAACTCGTATTTTTAAAATAATTTTTATATTTATGTTAAATCTAAACCTTCCTTTCAGCAACACATGCTTATTATTCTTTTGACTCTGAGACCAAACAAACAATTCTAATCCTTTGTCCATAGGAAAGCCTTTTAGACACATGAAAATATCTAGTCCCTTCAAGTTCCTTCTAAATTTTCTTTAGGATAAGCGTTCCCTATTCTTTCATTCAATCCTTCTGTTTTCCTATGACATGGCCTATTCTCCCTTCTTAGTCACCCATTTTTGGGCATTTCATCCTGTCTTTAAGTATGGTACTTAGATTTGAATATAATATTCCATGTGTTTTGAGACCTGTAAGGTACAGAAAGAAGGATTATCATATCTCTTCTGCTGGGGACTGTGCTTCTCCAAGGGTATCGAAGGAGCTTTTGCTTTCTTTGCTGCCTTATTATATTTGACTCACTGAACTTGCAGTCCATTAAACTTTCCTATCTATTTCAGACTAATTATTCTTCCATCTTGAACTTGTGTTTTTTTTTAACTGAAGCACAGGACTTTATATTAAATTTCATCTCATCATAGATTACCATACTAAACAACATAGGACCCAGCAGATCCCGGGGCACTTTATTATCAATTTTTCAAATTGACATTGGATTGTTGGTGAATATTCTTTTTGTTGCATTATTCTCCCTCCCCCTGCCATATATAAAATAATATAATGTATATATCCCCCAGTCCATATATCTCCACTTTGTCACTAGGATAGCAGATGACAAGTTGTCAAACTCTTTGCCAGAATCTAGGTATAAGTAGATGAGATTTTTTTTTGTCATGACCTACCTGTTCTTTATGAAGCCAGGCTTCAAACCCTTCCTTTAATAATTTGTGTTACAAGTTTGTCAGAAATTGAAGTTCAGCTTAACAGGCTATGATATACAGACTTAATTTTATCCCTCCTTAAAAAAAATTAGAACATTTGTCCTTTTCTTCCTGCACCTTTCCCATAATCTTTCATATTTCTAAGATTACTGATAGTCATTCAGCAGTCACATGTGTCAGTGCTTTCAGAACCCTTTATATAGGTTCTCTACTACGTCCACTCCTAATTCTTTAGATTTTTCTATTTCCTTATTAATAATCTATCCTACCCTGCTGATGTCTTCAGTCCTTTGGTCTCTTTGATTTATGAATTCCTGCTTGGGGCTGTCATTTAAGGAAGCACCCAGACCATCTGTTCTCACTTCTCTCCTGCTTCCACTCCTGATTCTCCAGATTTTTCTACCTTGTCCCCACTTTTTTTTTACTTACCTTTCCTTTCCACTTTTATAAATTTTCTTCCCCCATTGAAACACAAAGTAAAATAATAGAAAGTAGTTCTGCCTTCTCTCCATTGCCTTGTTTTCATCATCCCTTCTACTTCAAGCAGAAGTACTGACCCTGCTTTGATCTTCCTTTTAAATGAAACAACAAAAAAACCACTTTGGTTTTTTTCAGTTTTTTTTTTCAGTTAGTAGAGTGAATTAGTCTTAGGTGTATTAGTAATATTCTATTTGCCAATGTTGAAACCAAGACTTGAACCTAGGCCTCAGGTGTAGATGGTAACAAAATGTAGTTGACTATTTTAATTTATTTTTCAGATTAATCGGTTACTGGAAATTGCTGATTTTGGACCCCCTGATGAAAAAGATTTGATACAAAGTGATTTAAGGTAAATAGCCTAATATTTCCTCTCATTCTTAGCCTCAGATTAAGGTTGCTTTTACATGGACATGTTCTGTATGTGAAATTCCTAGCACATTATATATTCTATTGTGCTAGAATCAGAACCAAAAAAACTAGTTTACTCATTTGTCAATTTTAGAAACTTTTCCAGGCTTATTTTATACGATCTTCTTGATCTATATGATTTAATAAGATCTTGATCTTGATAACTTTGTTACATTTACTTTTGATTTTTTGCTATGGTATTCATTCCATCTACATTGTTGTATTTACTGTGTCTCTTGTTTTCTTGGCTCTGCTTTTACTCTGCATCAATTTATAGACCTTTCCTTGCTTTATTCATCACATTCAGTATTTCTTATATGGATGAGTAAACAGAAGTGTAATTCTTTATTTTAATTGCTTTTTTCTGCTGTTGTCATTGGCAGAATTATTTACAAACCAGCTTTTCAAATAGCTACTTGTTCTATGGGGGTAATGATTCATATCAACTACCATTGAAGAATGTTGATGTCATTTAATTCCCTGTTTTATTACTTATCCCTCAGTGGTAAGGAAAACACAGAGAACATCTTGTTGTCTTAAATGTTGACATTTATATGCGAAAAGCTAAACACCAGAGGGTTGGCCCACAAAATCTCTGCTCTTTTGGTCTACAGAAACTGACGCATCTTATCTACTAAGGTATAGAGCAGTTTTAAATAGGTTTGATGGAGGTAGTACCGTAAAGTTATTGAATCATAGATTTAGAACTGGAAGTCATGTCCAGATGCCACCTATCTAGTCTAGTTCCCTCATTTTACCAATAAGGAAATCCAGGGACAAGGCAATTAGTATTAATTACCTGCCCAAGGTCATGTAGTAGTAACTGAAAAGTCAGGATTTGAGCTCCAGGCCTTATGACTCCAAATCCAGTATTCTTTCTACTATATCAAAGTACATTTAAGTATTGGTTTATTGTTTTTAAGCTTTTAGAAAATGTGTTTATTCAAATGGTATAGTAGTCACAAAATATTACTTCCACATATCCATGAGGGATAGGGTAGGGAGAGTGGACACAAACTTATAGGACAAGTGAGGAACAATCATTTATTAAGTGCTTACTTGCTTTGTGTCCTAGGCACTGTGCTAAGCTCTAGAGATAAAAATGCAAGCAAAAAAGAAAGTCTCTGTTTTCAGGGAGTTTGGATTCTCATGGAAGAAGACAACACATAAAAAGGATCTGAAAATTGGGGTTTGGTGGATGTAGAAAGGAGAGAGTAGAGGAAAAAGGGATGAATCTATAGAGGAGAATGGCAGTGTGGCTGAAAAGTCCAGAAAGCCAGAACAAAGCCAGGAGAAGAATGAAAGAAGCCTAGTCTGGGCTCCTCTCCCAAAAGGTGACCCTAGAAAGAATTCACTGAAGGAAACAGGAGACTTCAGGGTCAGAGGTATGTTTCAGGGTAGATGAGGGAATTTCCAAGGTCAGAAGGAAACTGAGGCATGAGGGCAAAGTCCGAAGAGTCAGAAGTGGAGCCAGGAGAGGAAACACTGGTAGGGAACCTAGGATAAGGCACCTCACAACTCGAGATCAGCAGGGCCTCTATCTTCTTTCTCCAGGGAATCCTTACAAAGGACATTACACAGTTGATCTTATTCCATATGGATAATAAATTACTTTAAACCATATTCCAAACATTTTCCTTTCAAAGAGGTTGTTATTAATGATCTCCAGGGAAAGGAGTAAAGTACCCATTCCTTCCTTTCTTCTGAATTTTCCAGGACTAAAGAGAAATAGGATTTTATAATACTAGTAGCTTCATTATAGAGCTTGTTGTGAAAGATATTTTTAATGGCATCATTAAAGTGATTCCAGTGGATCTGAGCTCTGTCATAGTGTTTTCTGATTTAAAAAGTATGGTTTTTCAATCAATTCATGACATTTATATTAAAAATGATACTGACTTTTATATGCTGTTGTAAGTTAAGGTACTTTGTAGCTGAAGATGTAAACAAAGCAATACCAGCTGGCTTCCCATGATATGTTAATTACTTGTTACAATACTTTTTATGAGTACCAAATGAAGAGAAAGGAAAGTAAGCAACCATGTGCTAGAGTTCTACATCCAAGGATTTTTCAAAATTTGTATTTATAGCTTTTGTTTTTACTTTATCGATGCATATGAAATGGCCTATCCTTATAATAAAGAAAAGAGAAATTAAGTTCTGCAAAATTAATCAATACATCAACCAAGTCTGACAGTATATATAGTATTTCATGCTTACTTAGTCCTCTGTCTCTTCATGGAAGAACAGGACGTGTATCTTCTAGTATAAAAGGGGCTAGTGCTGGGAGTTCCGGGTTAAGATGGCAGCAGAGTAAAGAGCAGCTGCTTGACATCTCCTAACCGAGGCATATAGGACTCCTCAGAGGGACATAAAAACAAATCCAAACGAACGAAGGGACCCCACAACAGGGCTCAGCATTGGAAGTACATGGAATCGGGGCATTTCCACGCTATAAAGAGGTGAAACAGCTCTCACTGGAGCGCGAACTGAGCAACCCCCTCCCCCACCCCCCACACCACCTATAGTGCCAAACCCAGCACACAGGAGTTGAAGCAGGTTTGGGGCACCCATTAAGTCATTGGCCGCTCCAGGGCCTGTTCCTGAGAGCAGCAAGACTTAAGACCCCAAGAGGCTAAAGAACACGCATGGACTTTGAACACAGACTATGAGCGCAGGCACGGGTAAATGCATTGACTTAGGTGCGGACAAGGATCTTGAGCTCAGGCTTGGACCTCTAGTGGGGACCCTGTGCAGATGGGAGCACGGCTGTGGAAGCAGCGCCCTGAGACTGTTGAGGGAGCCTCGGGCAGGGGGGAGGCGGGGGGACCACCAGGAGGCTTGACCCCGAGAACTACGAGACCTGAGACCTCGGGAGCCTAGAGAGCGCAGACAGACCCTGAGTTTGAGGATAAAGCTGAGAAGGCGCAGGTCTAACAATGGCAAGCCAAAATTGGGAACCCCAGAAGAGAAAGATCATCAAGAAGAAATCTGTAACACTCGACAACTTTTACACAGAGAAAATCCAGACAACAGAACAAACAGCAGAGGAGAACAAACAAGTAATCATATCCAAACCTTCCCAAGATGATGAAAACTGGCCACAAGCTATTGAAGAGTTCAAATCAGAGATGATGAGAAAGATGGAAGAGATAGATCTGGCAAGAAAATAACAGTTTAAAAGGCAGAATATTGCAATTGGAAAGTGAGGCTCAGAAATCAAATGAACTGATAAGCAAATAGAACACCAGAAATGACCAGATTGAAAAGGAAAACCAAAAGATTATAGCTGAAAACCAAAAGATATACCAGAAAACCAGTCCCTAAAGGCTAGAATTGAGTAATTAGAAGCTAATGATCTCTAAAGACAGCAAGAACAAATAAAACAAAGTCAAGGGGCAGCTGGGTAGCTCAGTGGATTGAGAGCAGGCCTAGAGACAGGAGGTCCTAGGTTCAAATCTGGCCTCAGGCACTTCCCAGCTGTGTGACCCTGGGCAAGTCACTTGACCCCCATTGCCTACCCTTACCACTCTTCCACCTATAAGTCAATACACAGAAGTTAAGGGTTTAAAAAAAATTAAAAAAAAAAAAAAACAAAGTCAAAAGACTGATAAAATAGAAGGAAACATGAAATATCTCAATGAGAAAGTGACAGACCAACAAAACAGGTCTAGAAGAGACAATCTGAGAATCATTGGTCTTCCTGAAAAAGCAGGAATTAATAGAAATTTGGACTCCATAATAAAAGAAATTATTCAGCAAAATTGCCCTGAAGTTCTACAACAAGAGGGCAATATAGACATTGAAAGGATCCATAGATTACCCTCTACACTAGACCCAGAAAAGATAACCCCCAGGAATATAATAGCCAAATTCAAGAGCTTCCAAGTAAAAGAAAAAATCTTACAAGAAGCCAGAAAGAGACAATTCAAATATCAAGGAGCACCAATCAGGATCACACAGGATCTGGCAGCATCCATGCTAAAAGACCACAAGGCTTGAAATATGATATTCAGAAAGGCAAGAGAACTGGGTCTTCAACCACGGATCACCTAGCCATCCAAACTAACTACATACTTCCAGGGGAAAGTTTGGGCATTCAGTAAGATAGGAGATTTCCAAGTATTTGCACAGAAAAGACCAGAACTAAATGGAAAGTTCGATATCCAGCCACAAAAATCAAGAGAAACATGAAAAGGTAAATAAGAAACAGAGGGGAAAGAGAGAAAACTCATATTTTTTAAATTTGCCCCTTTAAGGGCTTCAATAAGATCTAATTATCCGTATTCCTATATGGAGAAATGCTATGTATAATTTGCTGTAGTGAACTCTATTCACTATTATAGTAATTAGAAGAATAATACATAGGAAGAGGTTGGAATACTAAATGGTCTAACATGATATGGGGGGTGGGAAAGAGAGGGGTGAATAGTAGGGGATACCAAGAGAAACTTGAATGAATAAGGAAAATAGGATATTCTATTACACACAGAGGGCATGGGAAGGGGAGGGGATGAATACTATTATAAGAAGGAGAGGAAGAGAGCATTAAGAGGTAATATTTAAACCTTACTCTCAGTGTAATCAACTCGGAGAGGGAAGAGTAGCTTCTACTAACTCTACTGAGAAAGCCAGAAGGGATAAACCAAGGGGAACAGGGGATTGGGGAGGTCAAAAAAGGGAGGGGAGAAGAAAGAGGGAATTCATTAGGCCTTTAAAAATAAAAAGAGGGGAATAATAAGGGAGGGGGTAGGAAGGGAAGTTAATCAAGGGAGGGGATAAGGGTTACCGGCTTAAAGCAAACCACTGGTTAAAAGGAAAGAGTGTAAGAAGAAGGGGTAGAATTAGGCAACGATACCAAAATGTAAGGGAATGCACAACTGATAATTATAACTCTGAATGTGAATGGGATGAAATCGCTCATAAAATGGAAGGAAATAGCAGAGTGGATTAGAAACCAAAATCCTACCATATGTTGTCTACAAGAAACACATATGAGGTGGGTGGGCATACACAGGTTTAAGGTAAAGGGCTTGAGCAAAATCCTTTGGGCCTCAAATGAGAAAAAGAAGGCAGGAGTGGCAATCATGATTTCTGACAAAGCCAAAGTAAAAATAGATATGATTAAAAAAGACAGGGAAGGTCATTACATCCTGATTAAAGGCAGTATAGACAATGAGGAAATAACAGTGCTCAATATGTATGCACCAAGTGGCATAGCATTCAAATTCATAAAGGAGAAACTGGCAGAGCTCAAGAAGGAAATAGATAGTAAAACCATACTAGTGGGAGATCTAAATATTCCTCTTTCAGATCTAGATAAATCAAACCAAAAAATAAATAAGAAAGAGGTAAGAGAGGTGAATGAAGTCCTAGAAAAATTAGATCTAATTGATATGTGGAGAAAAATAAATAGGGACAAAAAGGAATACACCTTCTTTTCAGCTACACATGGTACATTCACAAAGATTGACCATGTAATAGGGCACAGAAACATTGCAAACAAATGCAAAAGAGCAGAAATAATAAAAGTAACCTTCTCAGATCATAATGCAATAAAAATAATAATTGGTAAGGGCTCCTGGATAGGCAAATCAGAAACTAATTGGAAATTAATATGATTCTCCAAAACCAGCTAGTCAAAGAAGAAATCATAAAAACAATCAACAATTTCATTGAAGAGAATGACAATGATGAGACATCCTACCAAACTCTGTGGGATGCAACCAAGGCAGTACTCAGGGGGAAATTTATATCCTTGAGTGCATATATTAACAAATTAGAGAGGGCAGAGATCAACGAATTGGGCATGCAACTTAAAAAACTTGAAAGCGAGCAAATTAAAAATCCCCAGATGGGGGGTTCCGGGTTAAGATGGCGGCAGAGTAAGAAGCAGCTCTTAACCTCTCCTGACAGAAACACACAAAACACCTCAAGGGGACATAAAAACAAGTCCAGACGAACGGAGGAACCCCACAATAGGGCACAGCGTGGAAGATACGTGGAATCGAGACATTTCCAGGCTATAAAGGGCTCTCACTAAATCGCGGCCTGAGCAACCGCCCCACCCCCACCCCCTCCACACTCATCTATAGCTCCGAACCCAGCTAAAAAGAAATAGAGCAAGTTTGGGGCACCCATCGAGTCATCGGCAGCTCCGGGACCTGTTCCTGAGAGCAGCAAGACTTAGGACCCCATTAAGTCAAAAACGCACGCGAAATCTGAGCGCGCGCGGGAGCAGGACGCTGGGCGCAGAGTGCCGGCTGAGCAGAGGCGTGGGTGGAGGCAGACACAGCCAGGAACTAAAGCCTAAGTGGGGAACCAGTGCAGACAGGTATACGACTGTGGAAGCAGCACCCTGAGACTTGTAAAGAAACCGCCAGCAGAGGATCAAGCAAGAGGGCCCACCAGGGGGCTTGACCTTGGAAAAAACCAGAACTCAGACCTCAGGAGCCAATAGATCGCGAACAGACACTGAGCGCGAGGATAAATCTGAGAAGCTGCTGGGCTAACAATGGTACTCAGCCTCAAGAAGTTCAGAAGAGAAAGAATAACAA
>NC_058130.1:588711857-588732021 GCF_016433145.1 Gracilinanus agilis
ATATATATATATATATATATGCTTACAAATCGATTACATATATATATATATATGCTTACAAATCGATTACATATATATGCTTACAAATCAATTACATCACCATGCCAAGATGTCAAGGTTGCAGATATGTATTAGTGATAGCTTTCCCAGCCAGATGCAACACTTAAGCGTTTGTTGTGAAAGTCTTACTGAGAGAATTAATACCCAGATTCTCTATTCCACTTCACATTGCATCAGATTCTGGTTCCCACTTCACGAATAAGATTTTAGCTATAGTCTATGAGACCCTAGGAGTCAAACAACATTTATACTCAATATACAGACTGCAATTGAGTGGACAGATTGAACGAGTGAATAAATCTTTGAAGACCCTAGTAGCCAAAATCTGTGCAGAATCTCATTTGAAATGGCCTGATGCATTACAATTGGCACTATTCCATCTCAGATGCCAACCCAACAGCATTATTCACTTATCACCATTTGAAATGTTATATGGCCATCCACCTTACCATGGCAAGTCACCTGAAAGCATCCATAAACTATCACACCTGGGTATGGAATGCAAGCTGTATGAGTACATTAAATTACTCAAGCAGCGTTTAAACCAACTTCATAAACTAGGCCTGATATATCAAAGAGTTCCCTTTGATTTTAGTCTGCACAACTTCCAACCTGGAGATTATGTTTACATCAGAAACTTCACTAGGAAGTCTGTGTTAGAACTTAGGTGGCATGGTCTGTCCTAAATAATTCTGACAACTCCTAGTGCTGTCAAGGTTAAAGGGACAGATCCTTGGTTCCATATCACTCATATCAAGCCGGCAAAAGACATGTCCTGACAACAACCACAAGACCCAGTTATTATACAGCACAGCGATCAATTAGCACCAACCAGCTAGCCAAATAAGTCCACAGGAAGTCCACAGCCTATACATGAGTCTACAAAACCAGAGCAGCAATCAGAACAACAATCAGAGCATGAATCAGAACCAGTCAGGCCAAGAGCCAATGAACAGCGAAATATTACACCAAATGTTACATCAAAATGATTATCCCAAACCCAATTACAACTTAGAAGAATCATCCATAAACCACCATGACAATGAAGAAGAATCAGTGGCAGAAGAAGACATAACATTTGATTTGCAATCAATCTAAGACCTAGACACTGACATCGATGAATAAATGAAAGCACAAAAGACATTATGACGAACTTTTATTACCTGTAATCATCTTTATTAAACCGCAAAAGAAAAAAAAAGGAAAGAAGAAAAGATTAATCACATTTCATGGACATTTTAACTTTGTTCGTGACACAAGTCAACACACCAGAACATCAGTTCCTGTGCAAGTTGACAAGCGCGTGTGGTAACATCAAATGACACAATGGAGGCGTTGCTCACTTCACGGATCATCACAAGGACAGCAACCCCAAGGCCTACAAAATACATTGGTGACCAGATACACAATCGGTGTATGGGACAGCAACCACACTGAGAAGAGGAGCATCAGATCAGTGTTGGATCCATGCATTTGGAGAACACAACTTACACCCAACAGATTCTCACTGCACCCAACACTTTAGAATTCCATCCACGCAGTACATGCAGTTTGCAGAAGAATTCCAGTGGAGTAAGCATGTAACATTTCATTACACGGGTAGGTCACACTAGACAACACATAAAACTTTTTCTGACTTCACATCTACATGTGAAACACTAACTTGCACTTAAGAGAGAAGAGTTTGCCTTTTAGTTTAGAGTTTCCCTCTTACTTTGGTTCAGACACCTTCTACTCAAATCACCTGACATTTCTTTAAAGAATGTAAATATGTAAATATTTGCTTACTAATCTCAAATCTACTCAAATCACCTTCTACTCAAATCACCTGACATTTCTTTAAAGAATGTAAATATGTAAATATTTGCTTACTAATCCTTAGCAATAAGTTTTACTAACACAGAGAAACAGTTAGTCTGATAAGCTAGAACAGGGACAGAATTTTTTAAACTTTCTTTGTAAATATTGTAAATAGCTTAAGTCTATGGTTTAACCAAAAGGACTTATAAATAGGATTAGGCTTACTTACTTATTCTTACTAATGCTTCTAACATAGGCATAAGTGTACTAACATATTTATATACTAATTTTAGGAAAATGAATTAGAATTTAGAAGCTTAGATTGCAGAAATTTTTCTTAGTTGATACTTTTGTTGTTAGTTCATGAAATTAGGAAAGTACTTAGAATTGATTACTTTGTTTTAGTTAGCAAAGGTTAGCTTTAAGACTGTTTGTGAATGTTTGCATTTAATCTGCTTTTCCTTTCTGTTCAAAAATTTTGCAAAACTTAAATCCCCATTTCTTTCCTATGCCTTTCCCATAACCCATCTTAGTTTTAGCTTAGATTAGTTTTAGCATAGATTAGGAGCTAGTAACCCCTTTTATTATTTTGCAAAACCTTAATTATGAAATAAAAACATAGTTATAGTTTAGCTTAGAGTAAGAGTAGAATCCCTCTAGAGCTTAGCAACCAGGAAATGTTGCAAGGTGCAAATTTCCAAAAGAAATGAGCAGATTGTAATGCAGGGTTGCAGCAAAAGCTCTTGCTTTTGCAAACCAACTGTAGCAGCCCTGTCAGTTGGAAAGTTTAGAATGTTAAACCAGCCAGGGGGCTGGGATCAAGGAAAAACTGTTGGTCCCTGAGGTTTTAAATATCCCTGGAGTACCAACTGAAGGGCCTTTTGCCTTTGGGGCATTTTGGACCTTGCCTAATTTCTCTGGACCTCTCCCTGACCTCTCCATTTACATCCTGTTATTCCCCTGGATTTCCCCATTGGGCCCTTGGAGGAAGGGTGGTTTGGTGGTTTGAGCTTCTATAGACAGGAAGTACAATCTAAGTCAAGACACCCCCTTATCTAGTGATCTGAAAATCCTTACTACCTCAGGGCAGTGAAACTATCCCGGCCTCTCTCAGTCTGACCCTCTCTTCTGTGACCCTTCCCCAGCACCAGTTTTTCTCCCTAGCATCAGTTACAAACCCTCAAACCCCTTTTCCTCAGCTTACCCCTGGCATTAATAAATTTCCTTTGATATCTACCCAAAGAGCCTCTGGTGAATCATTGTACTGAATACTAGGGTAAAGGTTGAAGAGGGAAGGAATAACTTTACTTTTATTTCTTGAAGGCAAACCTAGGCATCCATCTTGGGCAGGAAGTAGCCAGTCGAGACTTCCTGTAGACTTCAGTTTCACTGGCAGGGAGGAGCCTCTTGACTCCTCCCTCAAGGGACCTTAGAAATTAACAACAAAAACCCTTCAGCCAGATCCATATTACTTCTGGCTGACTCAGTTCTTCTTGTATCTTAGAGATAGCCTCCCTGCCTGAAGGACCCAGTCTATTTCCTCCCAGTACCCTCAGTCTCTAGCATCTGTGATTAGCCTGTTTGAGCAGCACTTCCTATATTTCCCATTCATCTCTTACCTTCCTATATATTCCCCATTTGTTCCATCATCATCTTATCCCCTTACTTTTCCATAATGTATCTTACTTTTCCATAACAACAGATACTGTGACCATCAGCCAAATGAAGATGATATATTTTTTGAAGAACATAAACCAGATTATAAACTGAAGGAAGCATTAGAGGAATTAGTTAGAGGATAATAGTGATCATAAGGAACAGAATTCATTAATTACAGGTCCTAGAAAAAATAAACTTAAGAAGTGTTAAATAATCTGATGCTATTTTTTTCAATTTGGTTGAGTTTGCTATTTAACATTAAACTGGCCCTAAAAAGCTACTCTTCTACTATCATTATACACATTATCTCTATTCCTGTTTTGAAAATTAAAAGCACATTTTTCCTATTTCAAAATGGGAATCAGTTAAAGACATAGAGCAAAAATTTCAGGGAAAAATAAAAGCAAATTGTTCAAGAAATCAGTTATTTCTTCTGATCTAAGTTAACATCTGCTTAAGTACCATACTACCATAGAGTTCATTAATGTCTAAATCTCATTCATGATAGATTTAAACTTGCTTTACTATGGAAGGAGAACACAGAAGATTGCTCTCTTTTTCTCTCTCTCATGTTAATCATTGTAATTGAACAGTATGTTAAGTGCCTAGTTATGTGTGCCTAGCTATGCAGAGGGTGTTCTCCACAATGAGCTTTAGCCCTGGTAAGAAGCATTCATACTAATACAAGAGCTTTATTTTTTAATTTTATTTTCAAGATCATTTATTTATTTATTTGGAATATTTCCCATGGTTACATGATTCATGATTTTTCACACCCCTTTTCCCTCCCCCTCCCAGAATGGACAAGCAATTCCACTGAGTTATACATGTATCATTGTTCAAAACCTATGTACATGTTCATATTTACAGTAGAGTGATCTTTTAACACCAGAACCCCAATCATAACCCCACTGAACCATGTGATCAATCATGTGTTTTTCTTGTGTTTCTACTCCCACAGTTCTTTATCTGAATTGAATAGCATTCATTCTCCCAAGTTCCTTGGTGTTGCCCTGGATCATTGCATTGCTACTAGTAGAAAAGTCTGGTACATTAGATTTGTCACAATATCTCTGTACAATTTTCTCCTGGTTCTGCTCCTTTGACTCTGCATAAATTTTTGGAGGTCTTTCCAGTTCACATAGAAATCCTCCAGTTCATCATTCCTTTCAGCACAATAGTATTCTATCACCATCAGATACCACAAATTTTTAGCCATCCCTCAATTGATGGACACCCCCCCCCATTTTCCAATTTTTTGCCATCACAAAGAGCACGGCTCTGAATATTTTTGTACAAGGATTTTTTTCTTAATACAAGAACTTTAAAGAAGCAACTCTACATTTTGGCACTATAAACATAAGAGTCAAAGATGTGCTGTAATGGAACAAATGCTCAATTAACCCCCTCTAGGCCTCAGTTTCCTTATTTGTAAAATGAGGTAGTTGAAGTAGGTGATCTCTAAAGCTCCTCTCAACCTAAAACCTTTGATCATAGGAAATATTTTAAGCCCCCTTCTCAATTGAAGTCTCCAGGCTGAGTAATGTGTTTGCTGAAGCTCTTCAGAGGAAATTCTGTTAACTTTTTGTCTGTAGGAAATGATGGGGAATCAAATTCTCTTGCCTCAAAATAAACATAAAGGGGGCATTTGGATTTATGCCATTCTCAATTTAGGTTAGTAGTTAGAAATTGGGTGATATCCTTGTGATGTCCTGATGTCCTGTGTCCTCTGAAATCTTCTGTTCTTCTTTTGTGTTGGAATCCCATCTTGTCTGTTGTCTCCTTGATTGTAGAGTTGTCACCTTGAATCTGGAACTGTTGTGTGATTGTGTAGCTTTGTGTTGTAAAATTTTTGTATTGCTACAAAATATTTTTGATCTTTTTATGAGAGTCTTAATTTTAAAGATTGACATAGTCTGTTGTCATACTAACTGACTTCATATGTTTAATCATCAATGTCACTGTTTGATTTGGATATTTAGACTGCTGCTGTTCTTCTATGGTTGAGTCTTTTTGTTGAGGCTTTTCTTTGGAGGACTTTATATGTGTGAAATGATACCGTGGGCTTCTGCCTTTAACTTTTGCTGCTGTTGGGGTTACTAGGAATATTTCATGAGATCCAACCCATTTTGCTTCTAGTACTGGCTTTTTGGTGAAATTTCTAACATATACATAGTGTCTCTGGGTTTAAAATTATGTAAGCTGTAATCAAGTGGAACTCTTTGTTGGATTAAGGCTAATCTGTATAGCTCATCCAGCCTTTCCTTTAGTAGAGCAATATATTCATAGATCTTTCATTCTATACCAAGGTGTGATAGGTAGTCTGTTTCTTGTGGAGCTTTGCCATGCCATGGTAATTGACCATATAGTAACTCAAAAGGTGATAGATGAGTAATACTATTTGGCTGGCTTCTGATATGGAATAGGGCCATAGGTAAAACATGTGGCCATTTTAAATGAGACTCAGCACAGAGCTTTCCTATCATGGCTTTAAGATGTCTGTTCACCCTCTCGATGTGCCCTCATGACTGAGGTCTGTATATGGAACAGAGATATCGTTTTATTCCAAGCACCTGATAAACTTGATTCAGAATGACATTTGCAAACTGACTAGCAGAATCTGATGAAATAGTAGCAGGAATGGAGAATCTAGGTATTATTTCTCTAAGTAGGATCTTTGCTACAAATGCTGCATTAATTTGTCTGGCTGGAGATGCTTTGGGCCGTTTTCTCAGCCTATCTACTATCACTAGTATATATCTTGGCATCTACGCATTGTGACATAGTCAATCTGCAAGCATTTAAAGGGAGTATATACAAGTCGTTTTCCTCCCAGGCTTTTGACTTTTGTGATGGTTTGGTTGTATTGCGTGTAGATTTTGCAATTGTCACACACTCTTTTTGCTGTTTTAGTGTGTAAATAGAATTAGCTCTAGTCCATTCATAGTAAAAATTCTACTTAGCCTAGGCATAGAAATGATGTCATCCTCACCTCCCTTAGCGGGGAGGGGAGATGAGTCACCCACATGTGACAATAAGTAACAAATCAAGAACAAGGGACTGCCCTTTGGGAAGTCCAAATCAGTGTAGAGACTGCCATTTGTCCACTTGAATTAGAGGTGGATCCACGGGAAGTGACGAAAGACACTATCTCTTTAAATAGGTTGGTTACTTCCTGTTGAGGGAGTTCCCATTTTGAACTTGGTGCTGCAGGTAGTCCGGTGAGTCCACAGACCGCTTACACTCTGTATTGTCACATGGGTAAGTTAGGCTGACTTCCTTGGCCTACCTAGGCCGCTTCCAAACTCTGCCTTAAGTAGGCACTATCCTATCTGGTTGCTAGGCCTTGTGGCTTGTAGCTTCATTTATTTAGCCTTTTAACCTTCTCTCTCTGTCCAGGCCTCTGCAGGCCTGGACTAGCCTCTCCCTCTCTCTATTTCCCTACCTTTTACTTTCCTAATTGTAAATAAACTACCTTAACTCCTATGCTGACTTGGTTCTGATTTAATTACGGAATCAACCTGAATTGTTGATTCCTGGTGGCCACACTTTAATTATATATCTATCTATAAAATACCGCACAAGGTGTGGTGCAATAATTTTGGCAAAAATAGTTTGCCACAGAGAGACATCCAAACTCCGTTCACTAGATCTGCCCCAAGATGTTCTTGCCAATACTTCACTTCCTGTGGAGAATATGCATTTCGTAGTTGATCTTCTTCCACTAAGGATAAGTGTAATATTTTCATGGGTCCAAATCTAGTTCCAAATTTTGCAGTGATGCCTGCCCTGTGGTTGCCTTGCTGTACTGGACCTACTAAGCATTGATGTGCTCTGCAGTGAATCACTGATACTCTTGCTGGTAATTGTACAACTTGCAAAAGATTGTACAACTTGCAAAAGATCACTGATTAGATTCCCATAGGCTATTGCTTTCCCATTTGAAGTCACAAAACCTCTATGTCTCCAGATTTCTCCTGAGGCATGGAGTACTCCAAAAGCATATTTATAGTCTGTATAAATGTTGGCTTTTTATCTTCTGCTATTTGGAGAGCCTTTGTAAACTCCAGAATCTCAGTCCCTTGAGCATTGATGTTAGGCTTAAGAGCTGTGTACCATAGAGTTTCGGATTCCGTTACTACTGCAGCTCCTGCAAAATGTTTCCCATTCAGCATGTAACTCTAGCCATCACAAAACAGGTTCAGGTCAGCATCCACTAGGGGTGTGTCTGATAAATCCTCTCTAGTCTTCTGCACAATCAGTAACGTGTCATTACAGTTGTGAAGGCTGTCACCTTCCAGAGGTAATTCTGTAATAAGTGTCGCTGGGTTGATGTTCTTGCATCGATGGAAGGATAAGTTCTCGTTTGTTAACAAAATCGCTTGGTACTGGGAAAGTCGCTGTGAGGTAAAGGGTTGGAGATTTGTATTCCTCAAGTAGTTTGGATTTGATGTGGGGAAATACAATCTCAGCTCCCCTCCCAGAACTAGCTTTGAGCACTTTCTAACCATGAGAGCTGCTGTTCCAACAATCTTCAAACAAGTAGTTATGGCTTGAATTACTGGATCTAATTTTGAGCTGTAAAAGGCTATTGGTCTTAAATTGTTCCCAAGCGTTTGCATGAGAACACCACAAGCTATACCTTTGTCTTCATGAATAAACAGGTGGAATGGTTTATCATGATCAGGGATGCTTAAAGCTGGTGATGTATTGTATTGTAGCCTTTAGCTTTCTATAGCATGCTTGTGTTCTCTGTTGAGCTTCAATGGTTCTGTTACATTGTTCCTCGTTAATTCAAAGGTTTTGCAATAATAGAATAACCTGGAATCCACTGCCTATAGAAACTTGTCATGCCTATGATTGCTCTTAGTTGTTTCTTTGTTTTGGGCAAGCTCAACTTTTGTATATCTGCAATTCTCTTTTGGGATATTCTTCTGGTGCCTTCTTCTAGTATGAACCAGAAATATTTGACTTTTTTCTTAACCCACTGCAGTTTACTTTTTGCAATCTTATGACCCCTTTTACATAGCTCTTTTAACAAATGTATACTGTCTCTTTGACAAATTTCTCCCATTGGTGACATTAGTAGGATGTCATCTACATAATGTACCATCTTGCTGTCAGTAAAGGTAATGGATTCTAAGTCTCTTTGTAAGATTTGGCACAATATTGAGCTGCTATCAACAAATCCTTGTGGCAGACGGCTCCTCATTACAGACCTTCCTTCCCATGTGAAGGCCAACAGCTTCTGGCTGTCTCTGTGCACAGGCACAGAAAAATAGGCTGAGCTGAGATCTACAACATTGTACCATTTGGCTGTTACAGGTATCTCAGCAATGATTTCAAATGGACTTGGTACAACAGCATGAGTCTTCACATAGTTGTTGATAGCTCTCAAGTCTTGAAGCATTCTCCACTGAGTTTTTTCCTTTGGAGTCCAATTTTGGTATTTTAATTGGTGTGATGGGAGTGTTACATTATGAAAAGCCATAGACAAGTACGCCTTGTTCCAGGAGACTTTGGATAATAGGCTTGATACCATCCACTGCTTCCTTGCTTAATTTAAATTGAGGAATTCTAGGTGGTGTTCCTCCTTTGACCTGTATTTTTACTGGTTTGGCAGATAATATTCTTCCCATGTCTGTGGATTTCATTGCCTAGATTTCATTTGAGATCGTGTCCAGGATCTCATAGATGTTATCTTCTTCTAGTTGTAAATCAGATTCCTCTTCCACTCTATCTAGACATAGCAGTGGCTGATGTTTCAGGGATCTCTTTGGTAAATGCAAATAGATTTCACCATTAGGCTCACAATGAATTGTAGCAGCTAATTTGCATAAAATGTCCCTTCTTATAAGATTACTTGGACACGATGGCATCAGGAGAAAGGAGTGGTAGATTTCGAGTAGTCCCAATTTTACCATTTTAGCTTTGAATTTGGGTGCATATTGGGCTACTTCAGAAGCTCCTCTCATTCTGACTTTGCCTTGAAATTCACATCTGTGAGGTATGTCCTTTAACACAGAACACTCTGCTCCAGTATCAATTAAACCTTGATAAATTTTGCCATTTACTTGCAAGCTTACTATTGGTTCAGTTGGAATATATTCCTTGTGCAAGGAAAGCAAGTGTTAATGGGTAAGTTCCCCCATCATATGAGTGTCATTCCATAGCTGTATCTCATTATCAGTATCAGAATTCAGTGTCAATACATCATGATTTTTCTGCTCTCTAGCATGTACTTCTCTGTTGCTTCCTGCAGCTGTAAGCAGGCATCAGTGTGACAAGTTACTCCACATACACACACACACACACACACAAACCCATGCCTCTGGGTTACCTGAGCAACGTTAGCTGGCTTAGAATTTTCATGTACTGCCTGGATTCCAGTTAATGGCTGAGAGAAAATTTCAGTTAGAAACTCATCTTTTACTTCTAAGGTTAAGAGGAGTAAAAGGTTTATCTTGGACAGAGTGTAGGTAAGAATTGGATGTGAAGTTTCCCCTTTCCACTGTCTAAGATTTACTTTCTTCTGTTTCTAAATTTATTTGATAATGATTTTTATATTCTTTATACATTTTGTTTTCAATCAGTTCATAGGAATCCCTGTTGATTGAGTCAAGTGCTGTACTAGATATTAAAAATTGTTTGAAAAGTTTTTCCTTGACCACTTTGTGGCAGAAATTCCTTAGGCTGAGGGTTTAAAGTTGAACTTTTGTTATTGTTACTTCTAGGGATGTTTTGAAGTAACTCTTTTCCATTCTTAGGGGTTATAGATGTATCTTTAGCTGTTTGTATGGATTTCCTCTGTATGCATTGACCACTAAGTGAGGTTACTACATTTTTATGGGCTTTCTCTTGATCTTTGGGACACAGCTGTTCATTTAGGGTTACATATGTAGACTCTGTATCAACATCATGTAAATCCCTGTGTTTGTCTTTATTCAAGTAAGCCTTTGAATTGCTACTTGAAATAAAGCTTTTTTTTTTCCTATAGAGGGTTCTCCATTTAGCTAGTTTGCTTTTGACAGCAACTACTTTTGTCCTCTACAGAGCCTTTCTGTTTCACATCCCCACTCCCTAATGAGGAATGTGACAACTGATTCTCTGTAGCTGTGTTGTCTAAATTCCCATAGACTTCTTTTCTCATTTGTAAGATGTCTTCCCACATTTGTATATCTTCAGCAGTCTTTTTTCTGTTCTTAGCCTCCAATGTAGTCAACTCATTGTTATCTATGCCAATCATAGTAAATCTGTTTCTCTTTCATCTCTCTCTTATTTTTACACACTTTGGAGCTTAATGTTTGTGCATCCACAGTTCATATATTCTTGGGTTTCACTCTCAATTTCAAATATGATTCCATTTCTAATAGCGATGGGTTTTGGGTGTGCCTTTTGCATTTGTGTTCACAGTATTTTTCATGGTCTGAGCTGTCTTCATTGTGGCCAGATTTGCTTCTCCTTCTTAAGCTGTAGAAGTTTCTCCTAGGAGTGTCCTTGCTATCTTTGTTATTGAAATTAATTTGTTTCTTAAATTTGCAAAACCAGACTATGTGGCCAACTTTGTTACATAGATAACACCTGCGATTGGCATTATTTGTGTTTCTCCTTGTATTATCATATGTGTCTGTCTGGTCTGGCTCTGGTTTCTGCTGGCTTGCAGTGCTAGGTTCTTTATCTCTTCTCTTTCCTTTTCCCTTTTTGCCTCCTTAAGTTGCCTCTTGAGGTCTGAAATCAACCTGTCTTTTTCTGTGTCTGATTCCCTAGCCTCTCTTTGCTCTTTATTCCGGGAATCATGTATGTATGTGGCATGTTGTCTAATTTCTTCTAATGAGAGTTTACCAATGAGGACAGTTCTGTCTGAAATAATTCTGAATGGGTATGGTAGTTCCCGTGATAAACTGTCTCCTAATGTGTTGGAGAGATTCAATAATAGCCTGGTTTCTTCTAAATCCAAGTAAAGTCTCATAACCCTCAATTAACTGGTCTAAATACATGCTAGGATGTTCTTTCTCTACCTGCCTAAGTTTTTCAAATTTAGTCCAGGCATTGGGTCTTTTGGCATGTATTTTTAGAGCTTCAATGATATCTGTTCTGCATTGAATCAGGTACCTTATGTTTGCGTGAGAGGATACCTCTAAGTCATGATGGACTGTAGACCAAGATGTAAGATTCTCATTTGTTCTAGTCTCCTCTAGAAACTTTGCCTTTTCTGATGGGGTGTAAAATTCATCAAGAAGAAATTCCACATCTTGAAAACTGGTATTATAAAGGTCAAAGGTTCTTTTCAGCTCCTTGACCAATTTGTGCGGTGAGAGAAAATACTTGGGAAATCTACATCTGAGAACTTCCAGATCCTGAGGAGTAAAAGCCTTATATGTTTTCATGTGTACAATGTTCCCCTGTGGCTGCAAATGGATTTGGTCCACTATGGGATAGAGAGAGACTGTGGAAGGTTCAATTGGTTTTGCCTCAGCTTGTTTGTCAGTGTTAATGAGACTAGTAACTGCAGTAGGGCTAGTAGGTTTCAATGGACTGTTCCTGTGCTTTTTCAATTATCTCCAACTGCATTATTGTATGGCTGTCTAAAGTTTGTCCTTCCCTAATCTTTTCATTGATTTCTATGAGCTGTTTGATCTGCTCTTTTGTAGCCATGAACAAGTCCTCATTCGTGGTTCTCTTAGTTCCCATATCAGACCTATTATTTTCTTTATTGCCCATAGTTCTTGACACAAAGAGATGACTATGGCTCCCATCGTTGGCAGGTATGATATGAACTCTGCCAGGCTTACTGCTAGCCACTTATATGAATCATAGATCAGTAGCAATTTGAGGCAGTATTAAAAAAAAAATGACTTCGAACCATAAATGATAGGCTACTTGTGTGACTGACCATAAGAGTAAATTGAAGCTTGTTACAATAAATGAAAGTCTAGCTAATGCCATGTTTCCAACACACAATAGGACTTGGTTCCTTTGGGCTTCGCCAAAAACTGTTATTGGTGGTACGGTGCTTCTGGATTTGGCTTGATAGAAGAGATGGCCCAAGGTCCTCAGATGGTATAAGGACCTAAGCTGAGTAAGGATGGGAAGCCTAAGGGAACACCAAAGTTGAGATAGTGAACACCAGGTCCCACAAATATTTGCAGCTCAGCTGAGCACCAGTTCCCACCTACAATGCAAGACTAAGTGACTATGTGAGAAGCTATGAAGTAAATCGCACAGCCTCTCTGGTCACTTGTCTTGGGGTTGAGTTAATGGATAGATGGTAATGATGAGGATAGATGTTGATATTAATTGGATAATGTGATGACTGCAACTTAACTAAAGTATTCGCTTTCCCCTTTAGATGGAAGACTATTAGACTGATCTTTAGGATAATAACAGCCTTCACCTGAATAAGTTTTAAGAATTTAATTATAATAAACTCAGGGGAAGGATCAGGGTTGAGGAAGAAGGTGTTGGTTATCTATGCTAGACTAGATGATCAAGTTGGATGGTCAATTGATAATCAGGTTGCTTCTGTTGGCTGGAGAGATTCCTCTCCCTCTTTGGCCCTGGTCAGGCCAGCACCTTGGCCCTGAACAGGCAGTGTGAGTTTGATGATGTTCTTCTTGATAATCAGATAATTGGTATATATCTTACAGCTCTATTCAGTAGTTGATGATGTGGTAATCAATGAAAACAGGATTAGGAACTTGAGCAGGTTGCTTGGCCTATTCACTCACCACCCATGGTCCCTTTCTCACAACTGAGAGAGTGTTTGATTCAGCTTCTGCCTTTTTATAGTGCTGGCAGCAACTGCCTTTTGCCCCTTGGCTTATGGCATCTGGGTAAGTTCCAAATTCTAAACTGTTGGTTGTCACTCATCCTGGTCTCCATTTTCTTATCAGAAATTAATATTACATATCTTGTTATTTTAAATAACATACCCTGAAAGTAATCTTTCATTTATAGTACATTGTTACCTTAAAACTTCAGATTAAGTTGCACAAATATCTTATTACATTTTATTATTTCAGGCATTGTATATGCTATAAGTTTAGATTTAAATGTTCTCTAAATTTTTGCCTCAACTCTTCATACTTTGATTTGCCTAACTTTGCATTTAATAAGATGAATTATTGGTGGTAATATACATTGCCTTGAAGAGACTTTGTGGGTGACTTCAGAGCTAAGAGGTGGTTAGAAGTCAGGAGACTGAATACTTCTCCTTTATAGCCTCTCTTTATATATTTAGGGCTATTGATTCAAAAGGAAAGTGATTATACATTTCAAAATACATGAAATTAAACCATGGTTATGGTTAAGTATAATAAAATTGGAGTAATAAAAGCACATGGGAAAGTAGGCTAGATAAATGTACTTTAAGGTAGATTAGTACTTGTCACAGTTGTACCCCAAAGAATGTTAACAGAGATTAGTTAAGCAGCTCTTGTGATGTAGAACTCTTAACTGGTATTGCCCTTCATCCTTTGTTTTCAAAGGATGACCAATGGCATCATGGGATGATATCTTGACTTGTGAGTAAATTGGATTTAAGTGAGGCAGAATTACATAGTCATCAGCCTCACTTTCTCTTCCAGAGCCATTGAAGTCCAGGAGCAAGACAAAAGTCAAGATGACTGGCACTGGTCCAGGATGCAGTGGATGACTTTGGTATCTTTGATGTTTGACCAAATTCTAAGAGCTCCCCAGTGCCTTCAGGGCCATTGGAACAAATTGTTCTCATCTGCCCATTCATCCAGGGAAAGTGTTCACACCCTGCTACCAGACTGAGCAGGCCTATTGGTTACCCTCATCCTGGGTTAGCTCATCTGCTGAGATAGTTTCACAGAGGTGTGGCCACTGGACATGCCACAGCTTCTTGGAGCCACAGGTAAGAGTTGGGTGAGAGGTGGACACCAAAGTTAGATGGATGAGGAGCTCACAAAAGAGTTGTATGGAGTGTTCAGGGAGGATCACCATGTCTGGTGCAGGAACTGATTGGTGCTGGAAGAAATGCTTCTCAATCCTGTGTTATTTAGTTTGATAGAATATAACAGAACATATTGAGTGGCAGAATGAGTTACTTTTCCTTTGGCCCTCTTCTTTTCAACATTTTTTTTTAATCAATGACTTAAATAAGCATAGGCGGCAAGCGTATCAAATTAGAAGATATGCATCTACTAGGTATAGCAGAACATTGAAATAATTGGGTTCCAGGAAAATCTTTATGCTAAAATAATAGACCATCTCTTATAAAGTGAAATGTAATAGGAGTGAGTAAATGGAAAGGGCTACACATGGTGCGGGGTGGGAGTGGGCAGGGGGAGAGAGAACAGCTACACAAATTCAGTATGGGTGGACCTTGATGGAAAGTAGAGCAAAGTTCATAAAAAGATAACCCTGAGGGGTTCCGTGGATCACAAATATGAATCAAAATGAGTGATACTTCCTGTCCTTTCTAGTCAGATGGTCTATAGAATGTTATGTTCCAAGTATCAGATTTATGAGGAACTATAAGCTGCCTCATAGTGAAAGAAAGGTGAACTGGGTAGGGGAACCCAAAACTTCAGGGAATTAAGATTACCCTCAGGAAGAGGAAATTAAAACTCAGGCAGAACATACTTATTTGAACAGTTATCACAGAAGGATTAAATGTATTCCGTTGGGCTAAAGGGCAAAACTAAAACCAACAAGTAGAAGTTAATGTATGGAATATTTTAACTCAATACAAGGAGGAATTTTTTAATAATTCAAAAATGAAAGGAGTAGCTCTTGTAGACAGTAAGTTCCCTGTCAGTTTATATTCAAACAATGATTGGATGAGAACTCATTTAAGATTTATGTTTAGAAATCAATGCAATTAAAATTAGAAGAGATGCATAGCTAGGGAAAGTTTTTGCAACAAGTTTCTGTTAAAAAATCTGATAGGTAAGATATGAGGAGCTTTGTAAAAACTAAGCCATCCCACTATAGATGGTCATCAAAGGATATTGTAATAGGCATAAGTTTAAAAGTAGGTGTGTAAGCAGGCTAGGAAAAGCCTTAGCTGGAGGTCATGGACATTCTGAATGGAATGCAGGGGAAGGAGGAAGTGGCTTGTGCCTGAGAGAGACTCTGTGGGAGTTGGGACAAAAACTGTTGCTGACCCTGAGAGATCTCAGAGCTAGGGGAGTTGTATCCAGATTCACTGGGATCCTACAGAGTGGTGAAGGCTTACAGCAGAGGACATCAGACCTGCAGAGCAGCCCTGAGTAGGGAGTGGTTTGTGATCTGGTGGACAGCATTGCATACTTTCTCTCCCTACCTGGATACTTTGGATCATCTGTTCTGGTGGAGTTGACTCCTGGCATCCTGAAACTATCCCTGGATTAGCCATGAGATCGCAAGTAAAGCCATCCTCGGGTCCTTAGCTAAGCTGACCAAACCTGGCTGGAACCAGGTTGGGAGGAACTTTCCCCTTGTGACTCCAGTACAGCTTTCTTTGGGCCCTGTCTTGTTTAGATCTAAGAAGAGTGTAGTTAAGTCCCTTTCCCTTGACCCTGTGGTTTGCCCTTAGTCTATTAGTGTAGAAAAACCCTATTCCCATCCTTTACCTTAGTTTGTCCCTGATTAAAATGTGTTATTAAACTCTTGCCTTTACTTATCAGCTTCCATAGGCTCTGTCTTGTTGATGCTGGGTGGCAGTTGGAGGTCAATGACCATTTCTGTTACAGACATCCAAACAGCCGTTATAATCCAGTCTCCCTATTTGTTGGGCCCCTTCCTATCATTCCTGTCTCCCACACATCCACCTGGACCCATATTTACTGTTTAAGGCACCTTTCCCTGGTTTCTCCCTTAACAATATGAACAAGCAGTTTTCAAAGGAATGAATCCAAACTATCAGCAACCATATGAAAAAATTCTCCAAACTGCTAATAAATGAATATCAAAGAAGCTGATGTCCCACTTGACACCCAATTTGGTAAATTTTGGTGAATGAAAATTACATTGAAGGAACTGAGAAAACAGAGGACACTTTTGTCCTCTTCCTTCTATAGGAGCCTTCCTCTTTCCTTGGTGTTAAGGGCTAGGCATTGGAGGTTGTGACTTGGCCAGGATCACACAACTAGGAAGTGTCTGAGGCCAGATTTGAAACCAGGACCTCCCATCTCTAGGCTGGACTCTCAATTCAATGAGCCACCTATATCCCCTCCTAACTCTTTTTAACTATAGTATCTTCCCTCTTATTTACCTCTTATTCGGAATTATATCTTTTTTTCATTTATTTCTATTCATTTGCTTGTTGTCTCCACCATTAGATTGTTAAGCCCCTGAGGCCAGAGACTCTTTTTGTACCACTTTTGTACCACTAGCACATAGCACTGGGTTTGGCACATAGTTGGCACTTAATACATGTTTATTGACTATTAATAAAGCTGTGAAATGCTCTATATTATTATAGAAAGCAATTCTAAACTACCCCAAAATGAACTAAAGTGTGCATAGCATATTCATTGACCCAGTGATGCCACTACTAGGCCTATAATCCAAAAATATATTTTTTATTTTTATTTTATTTTATTTTTTAAACTCTTACTTGATACCTTAGAATCAATACTACGTTTTGGTTCCAAGGCAGAATAACAGTAAGGGCTAGGCAATGGGGGTTAAGTGACTTGCCCAGGGTCACAGAGCCAGGAAGTGTTTGAGGCCAGATTTGAACCTAGGACCTCTCATCTCTAGGCCTGACTCTCGGTCCACTGAGCTACCCAGCTGCTCCCTAAAAATATTTTTTTAAAAGGGGAAGGGCCCATATGTACAAAAATATTTTTGTAACAGCAAAAAAACTAGACACCAAAGGAGTCCCCATCTTTGGGAATGGATATATAAATTATGATATATGAGTGTAATACAATGATATTATTATCTATAAGAAATAATGGGCTAAATGAATGATTTTTAGAAAAACTGGGAAAATCTGTATGAACTGGTGCAGGATAAAGTGAGCAGATCCAGGAGAAGAGTTTATATAATAACATTATGAAGGAAAATGACTCCGAAAGACTCAAGAACCACTGCTATTCATGTGACCTATAACATTACAAAGAAAAACAACTCCACAAGCATTGAGAATGAATATGACCATTTCAGAGTATTGAAGATAAAGTACCCTACCCATCTGACCCAAGACTATAGGATGACCAGATAGAGATCTCAAATCACCCAATCTTAGATAAGGAAATTTATCTAGTTCTAAAGAAAATACCAAAGTCAGGAACTCCTGATTCTAAAAGATTTATAGGAAACTTCTACAATTAGTACCAATACCAATACCAATATTTAAAAATATTCTCAAAAATTGAGAAAGAAAGCACCCTACTAGAATTCTTTTATGAGACAAATATAGTGCTAATACCTAAACCAGGGAGAGATAAAACAGGAAAAACTATAGGCCAATAATGTTCATTATTATTGAATTGAAAATTTTAAAGAAAATACTGTCAAGCAGAATATAGCAAATTTAACCAAGAGATTATTCATTATGACCAAGTGGGATTTATACATGAGACACAAGGATAGTTCAACATTAGGAAGATAATATAATCATATGACCTACGCATTTAGCATTCTATGTCCATTTCTGTATTCTTTTCATTGTTCTGCTCTCCCAAAATTGGACATGGGGGAAGCAGTTGTATTATATATACCTTTACAAATTTTGTTCCCACTTGGTGGCTTACCCTTGCATTAAACTGTATTGTTTTCTTGTTTAGCCATGATAAGAATTTTTCAAAGGTATTGATTGCAGTGTCATGACTGTAATGTTTCTACTTTGCCCATAATTTTTAGAATTAAAAGTCAAGCGGATCCCTGTGAATGAAAATGAAGTTTAACTTCCCTCTCCTAGAACAACTTCATGAATAACAAGTTCATAGAAATCCTTGTCAAGTTCTCAGCATAACTTCTTTGCTCCTTTAGGTTTCATGCTGCTAATACTTTTGAAGCTGGCAGAATGAACAACATTCTCAGCTTTCATGTTTGGGGAGCCTCAGCAGTTCAGATGGTTGTGACACAGCTGGACAAATTTGGTCCTTTTTAAAAACAGAGCTATAATATACTGGGTATATAAAGGCATTATTTCTTACTTTTTCTAAGAAATGAGAATAAAATACCCTTTGTTCCCCTTCACACTTTAGCATTTAGGGAAGAAGAAATAACTTGAATTCAAAGTTTCTCGTCTTCTCAAGTTGATACCCTGTTGTTTGACTTTGTAACACATTCTCTACTTTTTCCTCAAACCCCATAAAGTGCTGCACATTAAAAAAAAAACCAAGTGAATAAAAGTAATTTGATTTAATAATGCTGATACCTTTCCCAGGGAAGGAGAGACAGGCTGGGGAGGTGTAATAGTGGGGTTTATAGGCACTGTTCTAATTGTTAGAAGAGTGTCTTCATTGCTCCAGGCAGGCTCAGTTACCAGTCAGTATTCCCATCCCCAAGTCACTGTGTGAGCTAAATCACAGAGGTGTGTATTCATTTAAGAGAGGACCTTCCTGGTGTGGTCAGAGAGCCAGGCAATGTCTGAGGACAAATCCCGATTCTGACCCCTACTAGCCAAGTGACCCTGGGTAAGTCATTGACCTCAGTGCCTTGGTCAACACTCAAACTAATTCTCAGGGAAGGTATCACTTTGCATTGGTAGAGTACACTCATCTGGGAATGCCATATGCCAGTGAAATCACAGATCCTATCCCTGTCCTATTCTTGTTCAATTAAAAAATTCTGTATGCATTTAAGGACTTACAAAGGATAGAGAGCACCATGTTTGTTCTAGCTGTGGTAGAGCTTAGTTCAATGGGAAAGGTATGGATCTGTAGTCCTAAAACTTCAGATTTAATTTAAGCTTTGCCATTTTATCTCATAACTTTAAATGAGTTACTTTACCATTCTGGGACTCAGTTTCTTCATCTGTAAAATGAGTGCTAGTTCTAGGACACAAACACAAATAGGTATTTATGTGAGGCCTAAGGAGGGGAATGATATGAAACTAGGCAGTATTTCATCACTTCATTATGTCATCTTTGTGCCTGATCTTGCATTCCCAATCTGTACTCTGAAGTCTCAAAGACAGAGATACTATGGGAATCTCTGTAAATCTGCCAACAGGCAGGATAGCTGTCCCAGCTCCACAAGGAAGCCCTGTGCTGAATAATCCCAAGTGATTGGATTGGGGCTTGGGGAGACCCAACTCTCCTGCTGATCTCTCTCCTGCTGAGACAGAATTTAGCATAGTAGCCTACTTCCCCAAGAGAACTCTCTTCCAACCTCAGCTGAGCAGATCTGGGAAGGAGGGAGGGTAAGAGTGATGGTTCCTGGCCAAGGTCAAGTGGTAATCTCTTATGTAGGTGTAATCTCTTGATCTCAATTGCAAGGCTTTAGGGACTTGGATATAAATAGAGACAAGAATGACTGAAAATAGTCCAAGTCTAAGACGCTGACCTCCAGGTCAATAGCCCCATTTTAGGTTAAATCTACCCTATTCTGTACTAATCCTGGTGAAAATATTAGCTGTCTCATTTGGGAAATTCAGGAAGCACACAAGAAAGAAGATAAAGCTTTTTTCCTTCAGGGGACATTCTCCTCTAAACCTGGGCAAAGAATACAGAAATCACCA
>NC_058130.1:588736590-588749796 GCF_016433145.1 Gracilinanus agilis
ATAAAGTTTTGGCCTTGGTTTTATCAGGCAGCTGCATTCCTGGTCAAAGGGGAACAGTGTTAACCCTTTAAATTCAGGTTGCCTAGAAACTTAAAGCTTTTCAATAAGGCCACAATACTTTTCAACAAGAAATCACAAGGATCACAAAAGGGGTCAAAAGAGGAGTCTCGGATTTTTATCTATTCTCTTATTGGCTTCCCACAAGACGTCTAACTAGCCTGGTGTAGCACTTCAATCACTTTTTGATATTTTTATTTAAATGAAAAAAGTAGTTACTTTTCTCCCTCCCATCTCTTCTCCCTTATTTAAAAAGAAAGAACCCTTGTAACAATTAAATTTTTAAAAATCCTTAGTCAGTAGATTTCAGTGCATAGTCAATCAAAACAAATTCCCTTGTTGGCCATATCCAAAAATGTCTCAGTCTGCATATGCATCACCTCTTTTTTAAGAGAAAAAAATTTAAACCTAAACTGAGACTTATATTTACAGGGGCCTTAGATTCTAGGGCATGTCCCAGAAAGGGAAAAAGGGGCCGATTAAGTTATAATCAAATGAGCTGTGGGAGTATCATGTATCACAGCTCTAAAGACCTTCTACATAGACCAATATCTCATTTTGTGTCCATGAAACTATCTTTTTTTTTTGTACTCATACTTTTCCAGTTTTTAATAAATGTTGTTTATTCTTCATTTTCGCCAAGAACCAATGACATCAGGGATAGTGTCCTGAATTTTGCTAGATTTAAGTGAGGCAGAGTTGCACAAATTTGTCTTCTTCCAGTCATGGCTATCCAGTGGCAAAGACAAAAGTCAGGACAACTGGCAATAGCCAAGGATGCAGCAAATGGCTTTGGAGTCTGTAAGAGGGAAATTTAGGTATTTTATAGATATATATTTAAAACGTGGCCACCAGGAATCAACAGTTCAGGTTGATTCTGTAATTAAATGAGACCCAAGTCAGCATCGGGTTAAGGCAGTTTATTTACAACTAGGAGGTAAAGGTATGGGAATAAAGAGAAAGGGAGAGAAGGTTAAAAGACTAAATAAATCAGGCTACAAGCCTCAAGGCCTAGCAACCAGATAGGCTAATGCCTGCTTAAGGCAGAGTTTAGAAGCAGCCTAGAATAGGCCAAGGAAGTCAGCCTAACTTACCCACGTGACCATTCAGAGTAGAAGCTGCCTGAGGTCTCCTCCGAGATCCATCAGCACCAAGTTCAAAGCTGGAACTGCCTCCTGTTACGATTAAAAATGATGAGGGCCAAGATCAAAAGGGAGAATAGTATTTTAATAAAAGCCATGCTGTTAGAGATAAACTGACCACGCGCCTGTAAGAAACCTATTCCAACCTCACCTCAGCCATTTACCTTCCTCTCTCCTCGAGCTCAGGTAACTAAAGAGGAACTTCCAAGTCACTACCCCCTACTTAAAACAGTCCCTCACCTTTAATACGTCATCCAAAACAGGAAACCCTTGAAACCCGTTGGACCACAGGAAATGTTGTTTTAAGGACCCCCACAGGTCCACAAAAGTTTGTCAAACTCTATATTGAGGTTCAATCCTTCCAAATAGAACCCCAGGTGATTTTAACTAACACATTACCCCCCTGTGATCCTTTGGGAGATAAATCTCCCCAATGGATCAGGAAAATATAATCAAATTAGAGTTTACAATAATTTAGAGATAAAAAGGAGAAAGAACAAAACCAATGTTCGGTACATTGACAAAAAACCATTAAGGGGCAGTCCCCCTTTCTGGCATAAACTGTCCATTCAAAATAAATGCATCCAACCCCATAGTTCAGATCAACTGCTCCCCAAAATTCAAATTGGATCTTCATGATCCAGTGAAGGCTCTTCAGGCATCTTTTTTGGTGCCTCCACCAAACAGGTTCATTGTCTGGATTCTGGGGAGATGGCAAAATCCTTATCCTGAAATTACTTTCAAAGAATTTAAACTTTACATTATAGATTCTAAAACATACATTTCCTTCTGAGAATTAACATTACCCCCCTGAGTTTACTTCGAAAGGAGTAAAAATTGACTTGCAATATAGATTATAGTTCAGACATGATTATAAAAACTTAACACACACACCCCTGAGGAAAATATTTAACTAACACATTATCCCCTGAAAAAGTCAGCCAAGGATGCATGGCTAAGTGAGTCACGGGGGGTGCATGAAATCAATTGGCAAAGGAAATAATAAAAAATAAAAATAAAAAGAATAAAATTGAAAAAAAAAGAGAAAAAATTAACTTGTGAATGAAATGTAAAATGTGCAAAAAATGTAGGGGAAATAAACAGGCCTTTGATTCAAGGCCCAATGAAAGCGATTTAAGCAGTATGCTATAACCCATTTAGGGCCAGGACTACAGAAAAATTGCCATTTACTCTCTCTATATAGAGGAATAAGGGAAATGCCTTTCTTTGATCCAATTTTTCCCTGCACCTTCTCAGGGAATGAGCCATTAAATGATAGCCAATCTTAGGTGCTTCACTAGGAATTTAAGTTGAGGGGACCCACATCCTCTAAAGTTTTAGAAAAGACTGGGACTCCAGAACTCAAACCTCAATTTCCAAGCCCTAAAGTATTGGCATAGAACTCTGTAATCCATGCATATCTTTTAGTCAAGTCTCTGACCATGTGGCTAGGCACTTCTCCTGGAATCAGAGAGGCATTAAATCACAATCCCATAGTCTCAGGTTCAGGCTCAGGTATTTGCATTGAGCTTATTTCGCTGTAGAATCAAAAAAAAAAAGGATAAATGATGATTATATATGTACTTCCAGTACAAGATGAGAAAAAGGAAAAATCAATTGCTCTATTAAAAAAATGTCTTAAAAATCAAATATATATATACAGCTTAGAATTAGAAGGGTTTTGGTACCCAAAAATGAGATTTTCTGTGAGAGAAAGTGGGTTTTACAAAATAGCAGATTCACAATGCACAAATAGAGTACCATATTTCTAATAACACATTTTAAAACAATAAACAATGATGTTCAAAAAATCATATACTTGTTACAACTTTAACCTTGGCTAAGGGTTTCTCAACAAATTCTGTTATTGCTTTCATAACAAAAACCTGATATTAAAAAAAAAAACCTTCTGGTCTAAATTATCCTCAAGAATTTTAGACCCTTCTGATAAAAGAGGCTAAAACATAGACTAATATATAAAAAAATATATGACAACAATTCTTCACAATAAAATATATAAAGCTTATCCTTTAAGACAACAATTCTTTAAAATAAATACATAAAAACCTTATCATTTATACAGAAGGGTACTAAGCATCTAAAGTAAATTTTTAAAAGACCTCTCATAAAATTACAATTTAAATCTCAAGGCAAGCACCAAACTCTCCAAGGCTGAACAAAATTAAGGCAATTTATAACTTTTAAAATGTGTAACTTTCAAATGGTAAGAGAACATAACATTGTTGTTGATTACAGTAAAAATGAAACCTGAAATAAATTAGGAAATATGAGTATCAGATAACCAGCTGGTCAAAACCTCTTACCAGTTCTAATATTTTTTTTTCATTATTTGGGAGTTACAATAAAATCATAAACAGAATTAATCTAGCAGCCGCAAACTACATTAACTTAAAATGATTCAGTGCAACAGGAAAATCAACGAAATAAGCAAGATTAATTTACAAAACTAATTAGCAAAATACAGTAAGATACAGTCTCTCTAAAACAGAAATAAAACTCATTCAGTTCCAAGGTTTAAAAGTTCACCCCTTGTTCAATTTAAGGTTCTTTTGATTGAGTTCTGCTGAGTTTAAGGAGTTTTTTTTATAATCAGTCTTTGCTCTCAGTTTAAAGTTCTGAGCAGGTATGGGGGTGAATAGGCCATGCCGCCTGATTAAGGGTAAATGCTAGGTCCACATGGTGTTGGGTCATGGGCTCAGGGCTAGAGAAAAACTTGAAGTCAGTTTTGTAGAAAATACCCACTTGAGCTTGTGGGGGGTGCCTAAATTAGGTCTTTAGAGAAACACGTGGAGGGCTAGAATGCAGGCCATTACCAAGAGGGGGGGAGGGCAATACCAAATGTTTAGCAGTAGCCGAAGAAGTGCTGTTGGGGATCAGGGTTGTAGTAGAAGGTCAGCACTAGCACCAGCGAAGCAGGATTGAAGAAGAGGCACTGGGACTCTTGCAGGCTTGCAGCACAGTAGGAATGGAGATCAGGTCAGCAGTCAGGAGAGCAGTGGCAGAGACACATTGGCTGGGCACCGGCATTTTACTTTTAAAGCCAAAAGCCAGAATCGGCTGGCCTGACCACCCAAGGTGGTTTGGGCTGGACTGGCTGGCTGAGTCCCGCCTGAGGCAAAAACGTGCTGTTGCTTTCAGCTAAAGCATGGCAAGGAAAGCCACTTTCCTTTTTTAAAAAAGTGCTCAAAAGAGCTGAGCCAGGCCAAAAAGAAAGCATGGCTATCGTTAGGCTATCTGGAAGATTGAGAGTTCGAATTTCGACCTTCTGGTTCGCCAAGCTGTTATGATTAAAAATGATGAGAGCCAAGATCAAAAGGGAGAATAGTATTTTAATAAAAGCCATGCTGATAGAGATAAACTGACCACGCGCCTGTAAGAAACCTATTCCAACCTCACCTCAGCCATTTACCTTCCTCTCTCCTCGAGCTCAGGTAACTAAAGAGGAACTTCCAAGTCACTACCCCCTACTTAAAACAGTCCCTCACCTTTAATACATCATCCAAAACAGGAAACCCATGAAACCCGTTGGACCACGGGAAATGTAGTTTTAAGAACCCCCACAGGTCCACAGAAGTTTGTCAAACACTATATTGAGGTTCAATCCTTCCAAATAGAACCCCAGGTGATTTTAACTAACACACTCCACAGGAAGTAGCCAACATACTTAAAGAGATAGTGTCTTTCGTCACTTCCTGTGGGTCCACCTCTAATTCAAGTGGACAAATGGCAGTCTCTACAGTGATTTGGACTGCCCAAAGGGCAGTCCCTTGTTCTTGATTTGTTACTTATTGTCACATGTGGGTAACTCGTCTCCCCTCCCACTAAGGAAGGTGAGGAATTACATCATTTCTATGCCTAGGTTAAGTAAGAGTTTAGCTATGAATGGCTAGAGCTAATTCTATTTACACAAGCTCCCCTGATGATCATATTGGGTGCCTAGTCACCCCAAGTGATCATTTTACACAAACATCTTATACCCACAAAGGTCTTCTAACTACAATAGTTAGAGATAAGAGGGGAAATGGAAAAGAGAGAAAGCAAAACCAATGTTTTGCTAAGCGCATTGACAAGAAACCAATTGGGGTCAGTCCCCTATTGGCATAACATGTACAATTAAAGTAGCTGTTCAAAACCCATCAGTCCATTCATTAATACCCAAAGTTCATTCTGGATCGTTCAATGCAACAAACCCCATCAGTTCAATCAATTGCAACCCAAAGTTCATTCTGGATCTCTTGATTAATGTAGGTTCTTCAGGCATCTCTCTGCAAACAGTTCATTCTCTGGATTAAGGAATCAGCAAGTTTCTTTCCCTGAGAATTTTTCTCAAACAAAATCAAAAATTAAATCTTGGATATAATAAAATACAATAAAATCTTGGATTTTATAAAAATACAATCCCCCCTGACATGAGTATTTAGAAAGAAATACCCAGATCAGCTCAAGATATATAGTTGAGTCATGGGGTTGTATGAGTAAATTCAAAGGAAAAAAAAAAGAAGAAAAAATATAAAAAATCAAATAGAAGAAAATTGAAACTTTTGAAAAGGAAAGGCATTAAGATCAAAATCAAAATATCAAAAGCTATGTATATAAAGTTTTGAATGAACAAAATAAATTTATAACAGGCCCTAGTATTATCCAATCTTTATAGCTGTTGGGGTGGTTAATAAAATTTCAAACGGGCCATCCCATGAAGGCTGGGTTACCCCAGTGCGCTGGAAGTTCTTTATATACACCTTGTCCCCTGGGTTCAGGTCGTGAAGTGAAAAGTCTATTGGTCCTGCTTGTACTCAAGTTCCAGATTCATGGAGTTCACGCAGTTTGTGCTGCAATTCCTGTATATAGGAAGCAATAGAAGTATCTCCTCCTAATACTGATGTATATGCAGGAGAAAAAGGCTTAGCCTGTATAGGAGGATGTCCAAAAAGCATCTCATATGGTGAGATGTGCAGATCTCCCCTAGGCCTGCTTCTAAGATAAAATAGAGCTAGAGGGAGAATTTCAGGCCATTTTAGGTGTGTCTCAGTACATAATTTGCCAATCATAGTTTTAAGTTCTCTTTTCATCTGTTCAACTTGGCCTGAGCTCTGGGGATGGTATGGTACATGGAATTTGGGAGTTATCCCCAGACATGAATATATTTCAGATAAAACTGAATCAGTAAAGTGACTCCCCCTGTCCGAGTCAATACGTGCAGGCAGACCAAAACGAGGAATGATTTCTTTTAAAAGCACCTTGGCAACAAAGGCCAATGTGGCTCGGGCAGTAGGAAATGTTTCCGGCCACCTGGTCAGTTGATCCACTATGACTAAACAGAATTTATATTGTCCAGCCTTTGGCATTGTTATGAAATCAATTTGTAGGTGCTCAAAAGGTGTGTAAGCCAATGGACGCCCACCAAAAACCTTGCCATGAAAAGCGTGTTGGTTATATGCTTGGCAGGTAGGGCAAGCTGCACACACTTTAGAGGCTATAGTGGTTATACCAGGAGCTATCCATACTCTCATAACAGAGTCCATGATGCCCTGGTTACCAAAATGACCATTTTTATGAATAGATTGGCAAATTTGGTGATAAAAGTGTCTAGGGAGCAGGGATTTTCTTTCAGAGGACACCCATACTCCATTTATCTGTTTAGCTTTAAATTTTTGCTTCCATTTTGTTACTTCTTTCTCGTCATAGGAAAGTGATAAATTTAAGTCATTAGTGGTGGTTAATGTTAAAATTAATTCAGGCCTTTCTATCACTACTAGCTTTGCAGCAGTATCTGCCCGGTCATTTCCCTTAGAGACAGGGTCAGCACCACCTGTATGGGCAGAGCAGTGAACTACAGCAAGGGCTTTGGGTAGCTGGAGAGCAGAAAGAACTTCATTAATAATTTTTGCATTAGCTATAGATTTTCCAGTTGAGGTTAAAAATTCTCTCTGGAGCCATAACATACCCACTGCATGATATATTCCAAATGCATATCGAGAATCCGTATAAATTGTTGCCTTTTTATCTTTGGCAATTATACATGCATGTTTTAGAGCTATAAGTTCTGCAGCTTGAGCACTTAAATTTGAGGGCAGTGAAGCTGACCATACAGTGTTAAATTCTGTGACTACAGCAGCTCCAGTATAGCGTATGCCATCCCTCTTAAAGGAAGAACCATCAGTAAATAAGACTAGATCAGGATTCTCTAAAGGAGTGTCCAGGAGATCGTCTCGAGGCTTTTCAGCCATGGACACTAGTGTTTCACAATTATGTAAAGGTTCTTCTGAAACTGGTAAATCAGGAAGCAAGGTGGCAGGATTAAGAGTTGTACAACATTTTAAAGTAATATTTTCATTATTTAGCAAGGTTATTTCATACCTTGTAATTCTCTGATCAGAAAATGCCTGTGTCCCATGTCTTAGCAGTGATGCTTCCACTTCATGTGGGCACATAATTGTTAATGGGCATCCCAATACTAGATCAACAGTTTTTGTCACTAATAGAGCTGTGGCAGCTACACCTCTAAGACATGGCGGTGCACCTGCAGCTATAGGGTCTAGCTGGGCTGAATAATAAGCAATTGGAAGCTGGTATGGTCCAAAAGTTTGGGTTAAAATACCTGAAGCTAATCTTCTACGCTCATGTACATATAAAGTAAATGGCTTGTTATAATCTGGGATGCCTAGAGCAGGAGCAGACAGAATAGCTTGTTTTAAATTCGATAGAGCTAACTTGTGCTCTGGCTCTAATTTAAGTGGTTCAGGGACCGAATATTTTGTTAATGCTATAAGGGGTTTAGTAATTTCCCCATAGCAAGGGATCCACTGTCTGCAGAAACCTGTTACTCCTAAGATTGCGCTTAAGTGTTTTTTAGTGGTAGGATTGCTCAATTTTTGAATATTGAAAATATCTTGGCTCAAAATCTTTTCAAAAATAGATGAGCTCTCGCAATAACCCTGTGGAGATGCCCCCAGGACCACTGAGAATTATTCCAGGTAAAGGCAAATATATGTCTGGAATTCTCATGAATAGGAATTGAGAAAAAAGCTGAGCACAGGTCCACAACCATAAAGAAAGTGGCTGTACTGGGAATAGAAGAAATAATTGTGTTTGGGTTTGAAACCACTTAGTGTCTCTTTATAACATGGTTGTTTATAGCTCTTAAGTCTTGAACAAATCTATATTGGGGTTTTCCATCTGGGCCTAATTTCGGCTTCTTAACAGGTAGAATAGGTGTATTATATTCTGACTTGCATGGGATTATTATTCCTTGCTCAATTAGTGAATTTATCACTGGGGTTATTCCCTCAATGGCTTCTTTTGATAAGGGGTACTGAGGAATGGAGGGAGCTGGCCCTCCTCTTGTTTTAATTTGAACAGGAACAGCTGATTTAAGTAGGCCTACATCAGTAGAAGATGTGGCCCAAAGAGACTCCAGGATATCATCTGGGATTTTAAAAGTGGGAGGCTCCTTTACTTCCTGCTCTTCTGAAAGAAGTACAGGGAGTAAGTTTAAAGAGTCCTCCAGCAATTCCAGTGATATAGAACCATCTGGATTGCAAATTATTGTGGCTTTAAGTTTACATAATAGATCCCTTCCCAGTAAATTTGTGGGGGATCCAGGCATTAAAAGAAAGAAATGTTCGATTGATAAAGGTCCGAGACTTACCATATAAGGAGAAAGTTTTGGGACCTTTTGAGGTGTTCCTGGTACCCCATTACGTTTAGAGAACCAATAGAATTACAGTTTACATCTGGCTTGCTCACCAGTACTGATCTTGAAGCCCCAGTGTCCAGCAAACAATCATAATATGAATTTCCCACTTTTAGGGTTACATGAGGTTCCTTACTATTTGGGGGGGAATGTATGGGGATAATAGGCATTAGAACATGAGGGTCTGGAAAGTCAAAGGTTTCCCTTTTTGATTCCAAAGCCTTCCCTCCCCCCACGCACCTTCATAAAGATGCTTGGGCTCCATGCCCCCCCCCAGGGGCATTAGCACCCTGATTAGTTCAGGGGCGAGCTCCACTTAAGATATACTGTTGTGGGGTCATTTGGTATGAGTTATCATCATCCCAAGGTTTATTTCTAGCATTTCTATCATGCCTAAAATTTCTATTCCTGGAATCATCATTATTATTATTGCTATTCCTGTTTCTGTTGTTATTCCTATAGTTATCTGTTGGCTGGGTATTATTTCTGGAAAACCTTAAGAAATTCCTACAAGTCATCATTGTATGGCCCTTTTTTGCACAGAAAGAACAGATAGCGTGCTGATTGTTAGATTCTTGGAGAGGGGCTATAATCTCTCCTTTATTTTTTAGTTTTTCTTTTAGCATCTTGTTTTCTGCTTTTAAAGTATCTATTGAGTCAGCATCGTCCTCATGTTCTTGTGCTTGGCCTCTAAAAACATAGGATGCCACCTTCCTTAATTCTCCAAGGTTCATATTTTCCCAGGTTGGGCAATTAGTCTTTGCAGGAATTTTCTACAAAATGTCTACGTATGTGTTTAATATCCCGTTCCATGGTTAAATCAAGGCTCAAATATATTTCTGCAATCTCAATCAGTCTATCCATAAAATGGGAGGGAGTTTCATCGGTATGCTGTTTAGTTTTCTTCAATTTTTCCCAGGTGTCTTGTGTGTCAGCACAAGCTTTTATAGCTATTAATAATGCCACCCTGCCATCATGCAATTTTTTAATATCTGCTGCAGAATTGTAATTCCATTTCGGATTTTTGAGGGGCCAGTTAGGTGTGTCTTTACCTTTATTACGATTGGCCCTGTTACAATTAAAAATGATAAAGATTGATATAATAATAGAAATTAGTATTTTAATTAAAGCCATGGCCATGCTGGTAAAATCATTAGGCCACGAGCCCGTAAGGATTCAAAACTGCCTCCTCAGCCATTATTGTTACCTCTCATCTCTTCCCGCACCTGCTAGCCAAAGAGGGTGACTTCCTCCTCCCCCAGAGATTTAACCCCTCTCTTACATCATCATACTTCCTGTTTGCCATGAGGAATCATAGGAAATGTAGTTTTAAAGTCCCCACATGTCAATAGAAAATATATATATACTTTTAGATGGCATTTCCCAAATTTCAATTAACACGAGTAATGATCCTCTCTTTCTCACCATGTGTCAGAAGTTCATCTAAAACATTTTCAATGTCCTGCCAGGTGGGGTCATAAGTTTGGAATATATTGTCTAATTTTCTTAAAACTAAAAATGGTTCTTTCTCAAAAGTGGGCATATTTTTTTTAAATGCAGCTAAATCATCAGGGCTGAAGAGAGTAAAGTGTTTTACAGCCACCAAGTCTCCTTCAGTATTAAAAGTGGGTAATTCTCGTAAAGCAAATAGCGCTGCACTATCTTGAGTTCCTGTCTCTGTCTGAGTAGCAGCAGAGAGGGTGAGGGCTGCAGAAGCAGCTGGGACTGTCTGTGGGAGGGGCTGAGGATGGGGCAGTAGGGGTTGAGGAAGGGGCGGGACAGTATGGATATCAATGGGTTGAGTGGAGGGTGTGTCAGGAGCGCTTTCATAGGAGTCCTCAAATGAAGAAGTATGGAGGAATAATTCCCTCTTTTGTTGGAATTTCTTTTTCAACTGTTTCCTCTTTTTTAAATGCTTAGCACGGTTTTTTATATAAGCCAGCAGTTGCTCTTGGCCATTTCCTTCTTCAGCTCATTTTACAGATGAGGAACTGAGGCAAATGGTTAAGTGACTTCGTTAGTGTTGCCAGCTAGTAAGTGTCTGAGGCTCCATTTGAATTCAGGAAGATGAGTCTTTCTGAATCCAGGCCATCTGATACACTACTCACTGCACCACCTAACTGCCTTTAAGAGATTGTTGTTATTGTTCTTCTTTGGTGGTATCTGACTCTTCGTGACCCCTTAGCATTCCATGAGGTTTTCTAAGCAAGGATCTTGGAGAGGTCTGCTCTTTCCTTCTCCAGGGGATAACATAGATCTTTTTGTCAGTCAATGAGACTTTAAGGGACTTGCCCAAGGTTATACAGCTGGGAAGAACCAGTCTAGCCAGCCACCTCTAAATTGTGCCTTAGGGATCACTTATTGGTGCCTTTCATCTCTTTTGCTGTTACATAAAAATAAGATACTGAAGAGTCAGTGCTGCTGGGGGTTGGATGACAAAGAATAATGAAAGGAAGAATTAATAACTTCCAGGATTAGCAAGAACATTTTTGACTTGAAAATGACCCAACATGCATTTCATAGTCTTAGGTAGAGAGAATCAAATTCTGAGCCAGATTTCTATGTTTCAGACTCAGGAATGCAGAACACTGACAAGAATATACATATTGCATACATAGAGATGAAAGAGATTTTAACAGTTTTGTTAAACATCCCTATTTTACAATCTGAAACTCAGAAGGGTTAAATGATTTGCCCAAGGTCACACTTAACAAAATTGTGTAGTTAGGAATTGAACTCAGGTCCTCTGACAACAGAGCTACTGTTCTTTCTAGAGTACCTGCCATATGACAGTGACCATGAAAACAAGTTTCCCTCTTTCTTCTTTCTCTCTGGGACTCTCCTTTGAAATCATTACACATAATGTATCTGCACCTGGAATCAAGAGATCTAAGTTTGAGTCCTCATACTGACATTTCTAGTACAAAAAAATTTCAATGATTGTAAACATATCACAAAAAAGCCTTTTCTGAGAGAAGCTACTAGTGTCTTATATATTTTTGAGCCCTCTTAGTTCTGCTTATGAAGGTTACCGATGGAAATAGATTTTTTTAAAATTGTATTAGACCTCAGTTTTCCCCTCAGATCTAGATAAATCTAACCAAAAAATAGATAAGAAGGAAGTCAAGGAAATGAATAGAATCTTAGACAAATGAAATATGATAGATATCTGAAGAGAATTGAACAGGAATATAAAAGAGTAAATCTTATCAGTGGTACATGGTACCTTTATAAAAATTAGCCATGTACTAGTGCACAAAAACATGATGATTAAATATAGAAAAGCAGAAATATTTAATGCATCCTTTTAAGACCATAATGCAGTAAAAATTGTATAGCATGAAGGACCATGGAAACACAAAGTAAAAATTAATTGGGGACTAAATAACTGAATTTTAAAGAATGAATAGGTTAAAGAACACATAATAGAAAAAATAAATAATATCATTAAAGAGAATATGAGACAACATGCCCAAAACCTGTGAGATACAGAAAAGGCAGTAGTTAGAGTCAAATTCATATCTCTAAATGCTTGTATTAATAAAATAGAGAAAAAGATATCAGTGAATTGGGAATGTAATTTGAAAAACTAGAAATAGAATGAATTAAAAATCCCCAATGAAACACCAAAAGGGAAATTCTAAAATTTAAAAGTGAGATCAATAAGCTTAAATGTAAGAAAACCAGTGAGTTAATGAATAAATATGAGTTGATTTTATGGGAAAAAACAACAAAGTAGGTAAACCCTTGGTTAATATGTTTTTAGGGAGAAGAAAACCAAATTATTAGCATTAAAGTGAAAACAGTTAATATATATCCAATGAAGATGGGATTAAAGTAATTATTAGTAGTTATTTTGCTCAATTATATGGCAACAAATTTAATAATGTAAGTGCAATGGAAGAATACTTACAAAAATATAAACTACCTAGACTATCAGAGAAGAAAGAGAATATCTAAATAAATCTATTTCAAAAAAAGAAATTGAATAAACTATAAATGTACTTCCTAAAAATAAAGCTTTGGGACTAGATGGATTCACAAGTGAATTCTACCAAACATTCAAAGATGAACTATTTCCAATATTAAATAAATTGTTTTGCAAAAATAGATAAAGAAGGAATTTTACCAAATTCCTTTTATAAAACTAAAATATGGCACTAATACCTAAACCAGAAAGCAAAACAGAACGTTATAGACCAATTTCACTAATGTATATGGATGCAAAAATCCTAAATCAAATACTAGCTAGGAGACTACAACAATACATCACAAAGATTATATATTTTAACC
>NC_058130.1:588754072-588796495 GCF_016433145.1 Gracilinanus agilis
AGGGCCCAGAGAATAACAGTACTGGAGTGGGAATCCTCACAGTAGAGTCCAGAGATGTTTTCAGAATGCCAGGAACCAACTCCTCCAGAACTGATGGTCCAAAGTAGCCCATAGGGAGAAGTCTGCAAGCTGTCCACCAAATCGCAGATCACTCCCTACTCAGTGCTGTCCTGCAGAATAGATGTCCTCTGCTTCCAACCTTCACCACACTCCAGGATCCCAGGGAGTCAGGGTGCAACTCCACTAGCTCTGAGGTCTCCCAGGGAATCAGTTACTACTTGTCCCAACCACCATGGAGTCCTTCTCAGAGAGCAAGAGCCACTTCCTGCTTCCCCATTCCATGTGGAATTCTCCAGCCCTTCCTGCTAGGTCTAATACTAATACTAAGCTAATAATTAAGTAATAATCTTCCTCACAACAGAACCAATACTTAATATTGATTCTAAGATTTTTGGTAAGGATTTAAAAAGAAAAGAACAGGGAATATATTACCTCTCAGATTTATGGATAGAAGAGGAATTTATGAGTCAACATGAGATGGAGAGCATTGTGAGATATAAAATGGACAATTTGAGGTACATTACGTTGAAACAGTTTTGTATAAATAAAACAAATGTTGCCAATATTGGAAGAAAAGCAGAAAATTGGGGGAAAAAATTTTAGACTCAGACAGAGTTTCATATCTAAACTATATAGAGAACTTTGTTAAATTTATGAGAATAAGAGCCATCCCTCAGTTGACAAATGGGAAAAAGATATGAAAAGACAGTTTTTGGATGAAGAAATCAAAGCCATATATAGGTACATATAAATGCTCTAACTCACTACTAATTAGGGATATACTAGCCAAAACAGTCCCAAAGTATCTATCATCTTACACCCATCAAATTGGCTAAAGTGACAAATATGCAAAATGTCATATGTTGGAGGGGATGTGGAAAAGTGGGGAAACTAATACACTGCTGGTGGAACTATGAACTAATCCAACCATTTAATCTTTTTAAAACTTTTTTTTTACTCATTACATGTAACAATAAATTTCCACATGAGTTTTCCCAAGTTATATTTTCCAAACTTTTCTCCTTCCTTTCCTCCCAGCATTGACAGGTGATCTGATCTGGGTTATACAAAACATATTTCCATATTGTTCATTTTTGTAAGTGAGTAATCTTATAAAACCAAAACCCTAAAACATAACCCCAATGCTTTCATCTGCATTCTGACTCCAACAGTTCTTTCTCTGGAAGTGGATAGCATTCTATGTCATAAATCCCTTGGAATTATCCTGGATTATTGTATTGCCAATAACTGCTAAGTCTATCACAATTGAGCATACCACAATATTGCTGTTACTGTGTACATTGTTTTTCTGGTTCTGCTTTTTTCAGTCCGTATCAGTTCGCATAGGTCTTTCCAGCTATTTCTGAAATCATCCTGTTCATCATTCCTTACAACACAATAGTATTCCATCACCCTTATATACCTCCATTTGTTCAGCCATTCCCTAATTAATGGACATCTTTTTCATTTCCAATTCTTTGCCACCACAAAAAGAGTAGCTATAAATATTTTTGTACAAGTAGGTCCTTTTCCCCACCCTTTTTTTTAATCTCTCCAGGAGACAGACCTAGAAGTTAGTAGTTTTACTGGATCAAGCAGTAGGCATTGTTTTATAGTCCTTTAGGCATAATTCCAAATTGCACCCCCCCCCCAGAATGGAACCACTTCGGAGAGCAATTTGAAATTATTCCTAGAGAGTTATAAAACTGTATACAGTTAGATCCTACAATATTTTCCAAGGAAATGAAGGAAAAAGGAAAAGAACCTATATGTTCCAAATTATTTATAAAAGCTCTCTTGGTGGTAGCACAGAACTGGAAACTGAGGGAATAACCATCACTTGGGGAATGACTAAACAAATTGTGGTATATGATCATTATGGAATGCTACTGCACTAAGAAATGATGAGCAGATTAATTTTCATAAAAATTGAAAAGAACTGCATGAGATAATGAAGAACGAAATGAGTATAACCAAGGGAACATTATATACAGATAGATTTATTATTTGAAGAATAACTTGTGAATATTCACCTCCAGAGAATGAACTGTGAAGTAGAAATGTAAAAGGCATAATCTCTATATACGTATCTGTTTGCCCAATAATGCTGTTTATGGTGTGAGGAGGAGATGGGGGACTGAATATTAATAATAATAAAGAAAGGTCTGTGGAGGAGGTGAACCTGCCCAGCTATGGACGAATCTCTTAACTCCTATGAACTTCAGTATATATAATACAGCATGTATTAGTCTCCCTGGGTTGAGGTGAGTAAAGTACTCTATAAACATTAGTTTTCATTATTTCTCATCTCTGAGCCCTAAAAACAAAAATACTTCAAACCTGAGTGTGAAATGTAGTCTTGTTTAGAAATGCTCTAATTAGAAACTCATTGCTTCTTTCTATTGCCCTGGGAGTAATATAGTATGGCAGCAGGAAAGAGCAAGCACATTTTCAAGGGTCCAGACACTTCAGATAGTAGGATTTGGGGCCAAACTGATAAGCTGGGAGAGATCTGTAGCCATTGAAAAAAAAAAAAAAAGAGCAAACTCTCCCATGACCAAATCAGCAATCCCCAAAGCTAATTTTGAGAACTCTAAGAGGAGGAAACTAGGGAAACCACAGTGATTATCGTCTATTCATAGAGCTAAAAAGGGACTGAAGAAGTTATATAGTCCGGCATCTACTTGAAGGTCTCCAGTTTTCTCATCCAATCCCATCAGGATACAATCTTCAAATGTTTGAGGAAAGACAGTCAATATTCTCTGAGAAAATCATTTCTTTTTATAAGCCTGATTTATAACATTGCTTCTCCTTGGGCAGTACTTCAAAATCCCAAATGCCATATTTCATAATATTTATGCCATTTAGTAATAAAGAGAAGAAAAAATATCTTTGTGGCATGGGCCATATTTTCTATTTAGATTGCCTGGCCATAATGCCTAACACAGTAACTAGCAGACACTTAATATTAAGAGAGGGAAAGAAGGAAGCGAATCAGCATTTACGAAGCTCCTATTATGGGCCAGGTACGCTACCAAGCACTTTTACAAATATTCTTTCTTTTTGTCCTCCCAACAACCTTGTTGTTTTTCATTTTTACAGCTGAGGAAACTGAGGTAGGCAGTGGTTAAGGGACTTCCCCAGGAACACAGGATAGAACTGAACACAGTCTTCCTGACTCCACGCCCAGCGTATATACTTCAACACCTACCAACCTCTGTGCCACCAACCGCCTATAATAAAGAGGTGTGTCATCGTGGATAGAGTGCCAGATGTGGTGTCAGGAAGACCTGAATGCTGACCTCATATTGACACTACAGTTGGGATCACGGATAAGTCATTTACTTCCCCGAGCTTCAGTTACCTCATTTCTAAAATGAGAAGAATAATGCCTCTATCACCTTCCTCACGGGGTTGTTGTGTAAGGAAGAAAAGATGATTTGTGTGAAACATTTGCAAACTTTGACATGAAATATTACTTGAAGTTATTATTGCTAAAAAAATGTTTATTTATTGGCCAAAATTCAAAAGGTTTTTTTAAAATAAAAAATCAAAGCCAAATTGCTTAAGTCAATGTAGCATGTACCCAGTTCAGAGCCAACTTTTTCCACTAATCTCATCTCAAATAAGAACTATGAGGACTAAGAGAATTTGTGTGTATAAATTGTGCTTCAAGCCTGGGGTATTTGCCTAAGGACTCTCTATGCTGGTAGAGAGGAAAACTAGATGTGGAAAGATAACAAGATATCCTGTACCTTCTTGATGGACACAGTTGACTAGAGAACTTTGGAGAGTAGAGATATACTTTATTCTTTTACTTGAGAGATAAAGAACATGATTCCAAATAGAGAAGAAAAAGAAAAAAAAAAACTTTGAGATGTGGCAGATATGCAGGAAAACCAGAAACTCAACATATTCTTGATTTAAAGCTTTCCATCCTAGTAACTTTGAGGATTTTCTCCTTATTTTAAATTGGGGAGTTCTCTTTGTTGAGCTAACGTATCTTACTTCCAGTGGGACAACGTATTTGCTATGTGTATTTTGTGGTATATTCTAATAGAAAGAAAGAAAAGACGAGAGAAAGAAAAAAAGAATGCATACATATATTAACATAAATTTGTCAATGGCATCTCTCATTATGAATCTTTGGGAATCATGATTGGTCATTAGAATGCTCAAAGTTCTTAAGTTATTCAACATGTAAATCATTCTCTTGGTTTTGTACACTCCATACAAGCTCAAACAAGTCTTTTCAGGTTTCATTGAAATTACTCCCTTACAATCATGAAAGATATGACAGGGAATGTCATCCATCTCCAGAGAAAGAACTGTTGGAGTTGGATGGATGTGGTTCAAAGCCCACTATCTTTCACATCAGTGTTATTTATGATTACATTTTGGAGTTTTAGTTTTGTATGAGTGTGCTGTTACAACGGTGACCAATATGGAAGTGTGTTTTGCATGATAATAAAATTTAAAAAAATTTTAGATGAAATTATTACCTTCATCATTTTTACAACACAATAGTATCCTACCACATATACAATAATTTGTTAGTCCATTCCTTAATGAATAAGTACTATCCTCAGATTATTAGTCCTTACCACCTCAAAAAGAACTAAAAATATATTTGTACATCCTTCGAGTTTGTTTTGCTTGGGAATAATCCTTCCCTTAATCTATTTATTCACCCAATGTCTCCTCTTTCCCTTCTATTTCTCTATTGAGTAAATGCATCTCTGTGCCCAGCTGTGTGTATGTATTCTTATCTTCTTTGACTAGTTCAGATGAAGTTGGGGTTCAAGTGTTAGCCACTCTTCTCCTCCTTCTTGTATGAATAGGTTTCTACTTTGACATCCCAAATATGTGAGGTAATTTCCCCTAAGCTCTTGCCCTTCCCCCAACCCTGTGTATTCTCTTTTCATCCTTCTTTTAAGATCCATATATAACAGAACTATTCATAAGGCTTCTGTCTAATTCCTTCTATGGACCTTGATGATGATAGAGTCAGAAGGGATGCATGAATTATCTCCTCATATTAGGATAAAAACAGTTTATCATTTTGATTTGATTGTTCATTTGTCTTGACTTTTTAATTTTTCTCTTGTTTGAATTTTTCAACTATGCAGCTCAAGCCTTTTCATCAGGAATGCTTGAAAGTCCTCTATCTTATTAAGGACTCATTTCTACCTCTCCCCCCAGGATTATGTTTTACTAGGTGAGTTATTCTTGTCTTTAAGCCTTTGCTTTCTGAAATACTGTATTCCAAGCTCTCCTCATAGTGGTTACTAAATCATGTGTGATCCTGACTACGGTTCCTCAGTATTTGAATTCTTTTTTTCTAACTGCTTGCAGTATGTTCTTTGCTTTGGAGGTTCTAAATTTTGACCATAATGTTCCTAGAAGTTTTCATTTGGAGTTTTTTTTTTCTCAAAAGATGACTATTGAGTTCTACTTCCATTTTGCCTTCTGACTCTTAAGAGATCTGGATAGTTTCCTATATAGAGAAAGGTTCCTCTAACAGTCTGCCCAGATTTCTCTAACAGTTCTTCCGTTTTTGAAAATAATTTTTAAAATATGATATCAAGGCTCTTTTTGTGATCATGGCTTTCAGGTATTCCAGTGATTCTTTTTTTTTTTTCTTGAAAATGAGCAGTATGGAGATATGTTTTGCATGATAATACATGTATAACCCAGATTGAATTCCTTGCCAGCTCTGGGAGCAGGGCAGGAAAGGAAGTAGGGGGACAATTTAGATCATTATAATTTCAGAAAATTTATGTGGAAATGTTCATGTAATTGATAGATATATAAATAAAATAAAATGTTTTCTTCTTTATCTGTTTTCCAGGTCATTTGTGTTTTATTATAAAATACATCATATTTTCTTCTTTTCTTCAGTCTTTTGACTTTATTTTAATATTTCTTGCTTTCTCATGGTGTCATTGTTTTCCAGTATTCCTTTATTTAATCCATTCTAATTTTCAACAAGTTCATTGCTTGCAAAGTTTTATGTCTCTTGTTTCAAGCTGTAAAGTCTCTTTCTAATTCTTGTTGTCATAGCTCTCATTTCTTCTCCAATTTTTTCCTCTTGCACTTTCCTTTAATTTGTAAAAATATTTTAAACTTAAAAACAAAATTTTCATGTCTTCCAGGAATTCTAATTGAATAGTGTGTGATAAAGCTGCCAGCTGGCACTTGTTACGAAACCCAATATGAAGTTTTTGGAACTTCAGTTCACTAGACTTTTCTCTAGACACATGCTAGCTGGGTAACCTTGGACAAGTCATTTGACTCCATTTGCCTCAGTTTCCTCATCTATAAAATGAGTCAAAGAAGGAAATGACAAACTATACCAGTGTCTTTGCTGAGAAAACTCCAAGTGCACAACTCCTCTCTCTAGTTGCTGAAATGCTCCACACAGTGCACTTCTTTAAAGACTGATCGCTTTGTTCGCAGTCTTCTCTGTTGTTTCTCCATTCTTGCCTGGGATTGGTAGAATAATTCACTATCTTTTTTTTTCTCAATTTTCCTATAATGATTTGGTCTAGTATATTTTTTAGATCTCCTGGTGGGAGTTGTGGTACAGAGCTCCATAAACTGCTTCCTGCTACTCTGCCATTTTGACTCTGCGTCCTCCACCAGTTTTTTCAGATGTGCACAGATCCTTTCCCCAATATAAATTTCCAGCTTAGAAAATACAGCTAGAAAAATGATTAAACAAAAGAAAATATCAATGGAAAAGGAATATCACGGAGCCAGGGACACTCAAGACACCAAAATGAAGAAAATAACTTCACATTGTCTACAATCAAAGTCTCAAAAAAAAAAAAATTCAGAATATTGACCAATAGTGACCAACTGTGACTCCAGAGCACTAACAGCAAAACATTTCTCTATCCTCTTAGCAAAGAAGTTGTGGACTATAGGTGCCAAATGAGGCATACATTTTCAGAGAAGACTGCTAATTTGTTTTGTTTGGCTGTACTTATTTGTGGCAAAGGAGGATACTTTTGAGGGGTAGGAGTCATTGGGTAGTGATGGTAATTTTTAAGAAAGAGAATAAAAAAAATACTTTTTAAAAGGATGGATAGAAATTCAGTATGAAAATGGCAAGACAAAAGATAAAGGACATTATAAGTAAAAGGCAATAGTCTGGGCAAAAGTCACTGAGACTCTACATTATTGGGGTTAGCGAGAGGCCAGAGAGGGAGTAGAATTATTTGATTTGAGTATCAAGAATAATGAAGGGAGAAATATAACTAAGTCTGATAAGGTTAGATGGTAGAGAATTATAGGAGCTCTTTGAATGATGGGTCAGATATTTTGAAATATACTTGAGAGATAATACGGAGCCACTCAAAATCTGACTTTCCTAATATCCTTCAAGTCCCAACTAAAATCCCACTTTCCCAACCCCTCATAATTCTAATGCCTTCCCTCTCTTAATCACTTCCTATTTATCCTGCATGAGGCAGCTAGGTGATGAAGTAGACAGAAGGCCAAGCCAAGACTCATCTTCCTGAGTTCAAATCTGACCTCAGACACATGCTAGCTGGGTAACCTTGGACAAGTCATTTGACTCCATTTGCCTCAGTTTCCTCATCTATAAAATGAGTCAAAGAAGGAAATGACAAACTATTCCAGTATCTTTGCTGAGAAAACTCCAAATGGGGTTACTAAGTCAGATACAACTGAAACTACTGAACAACAAGAATTAATCCTGTATATGGCTTTTAATATACATTAATATACAAATAAAAATATTTATTTGCTTATTGTTTCTCCATTTGATTGTAAGCTTCTTGAGTGCAAGGGCTGGTTTTTGCCTCTTTTTGTACCTTCAGTGCTTAGCACAATGCCTGGTACGGAGTTGACATTTAATAAATGTTTCTTAACTATTTAAGTCATGTGGTGAAGAGAGGGCGCCTAACTGATTTGCAGAATTATTCTGTCAGTTAAGGAGTTTAGAATCTTAGGAAAGAGTTGACAATTGGTCCTGGGAACTTGTGGAGAGAACCAGGGTCCATCTGAGCTCCTTCTTCAGATTAAAACCTGGCCTATATTTTGCAGCTTTTCTTTTGAGATTTGTTAATTTAGCTAAATCCTTGAATCTCCCTATCCTACCTTATTTCCACCTTCATTTTCCCTGCCTGAATTCCTGTGAGGGTTTGAAAGGAGGGTAGTTCAGAGTGTTAGTTTAAACTTGATATTTTAAATAGTCAAATAGGGCTTACCCTTGCAACAAATTATCTATTGAATCTTTGTATCCAACTTTCCTAACCCATTGATTACAAAACCACCTGAGAGCTGATTTAAGGTAGGTCCTTTCTCAGTCTCACGTTCCTGACTCCCTTCTCCACCTGAAGTTTCTCTAAGCAGCTGTTAGGGCTACCTTCTATCCTCTACCCTACCAATCTATCCTAGAAGACAATAAACCCCGTTTGTATTTAATCAAAACCTTTTGGCTACTTCAATAGTTGATTAATAAGAGAGGGAGGAAGAGAGAGAGGAATAACACTCTCTGGAGTTTGAGGGAAGCTGAGGGTATCCATTTTGAAGGAAGTGTAACTTCAATATTTCCTTCCAGTCCCTTCCTATGAAACTGACTAAAGCCTCAAGTCAGTTTCAAGCTGGCCATGGCTGGCTCTAACCTTGCTCTGTAAAGTGTCCTTTTACTTGAAGGGCTCAGTCTATTTCTCTTCAGTGTTTTGTCTCTAGCCTGAGTATCCAGTCTGTGTTTCCCTGCTGCTATTGCCTGCCTTAGATTAACTCATCCTCTCCCTTCCAACCCTTGGTACCTCAGTGTTATATTCCCTAAACTCAGACATTCCCTTATTTCTCCTACTACCTCAACTACCAACCTTCATCATTGTACCTTCCTCATCCACCATATTGCCTTAATTTCCCTACTACCTAGTCTATTCCCTTGATTACCTCCAGCCTTGGGTCCCTTGCCTTGCCTTATTCCCTATTCCTACCAGCTATTACCCCTAGCTTCAGTCCCATATTACATCCTGAAAATTCCCTTATTACATCCTAAAATCCCCTGACAACAGTCATCAGCACAGCAATTATTATCCCCATTTTATTGATGGAGGCACAGGGTTCAGGAAAAATGACATAACTTGTAGGTAACAAGTAGGAAAATCCAGGACTATTGACTTCAAGTCTATTTCTTTTACTTTGGCACCTCCCAGTAACACTTCAATAATGTGTTTACTTAAAACATATAAGTTGTTCTTTTATTTTTAACAAAATCTGTAACTTATTACTATAGATTCATAGTCTTCACTAATTCAAAGTGATCTTTCTCTCTTCCATGATTCTCCAAATTAGAGTTATTTTATTATCATATGATGACCAAAGGACTGAGTGATTAATGTTAGTATCAGCCACATTGATTAGATTATGTCAAATCTACTAGGTGATGCCTGGATCTGTGTTTAGCTAGTGAAATTTGATGTTATCTATTCAATGAAGGTTAACAGCATCTCACTAATTTTTCCTCATATCGGTTCAAATAATGATATAGATGTTGAGACTAGCTGGCCCTAGAGGTAACTTCTTTCAAGGTTACTGGAGTAACCTTGAAACTCCAGTAATCCCTCAGGGGATCCTTATAACATACCCATAATGGATGAGACTCTCAGAAACTCTCCAGGATGACTCAGCATCACCTTTGTGGAACAACTCTGGACTCATTAAACCTGTGCTTTGCATCTGCAGCGATCCATAGACCAATGAAGACAAATGAGCTTCTTTTTGACTTTGCTCTGGGATGCTAGATAGGTGCATCAATCAACAAAATTTCTATTAGTAATGTAGAAAAGATGGAAACAATGGCAGGTAATGGGATGAATGAAAGAGTATTGTATAGTTCCCATAAAAACAGTGTCCAAAGTGCTTGTATTTGAAATAAGCTGAAATTGCAAAGTGAAGTCAAGGACAACAAAAAAGGGGATCATTTTCTTTTTGTTACTGTTGTGGTTTTAAACTATATTGGGCTATAAAGAAAGAACAAAGAAAGGAAAGATCACTGCTATGGGTGGATAAGATGATGCTAGCTGACAATAGGGAGATGGTAGAAATGCCTAATTTTAATTTTATTTCCATTTTCTCTGCCATGGAGAATGATCTTTATACTGGAAATGATGGAGCAAAAATGGTTCACAGGGAAATGATATCAAATATAAGGTTGAATTTATGTCACCTGGCCCAGATGAACTGTATCCTAGGGTAGTGTACCAACTGCCAGTTACTGAGCAGTCTATGATATCAGAAAGATCATGGAAAATGGAAAAGTTACCAAGACTGGAGAAGAACAACTATTATATCCATTTTCAAAAAAAGACGATAGTGGAGTGCTCATACTATAGACTAGTGAGCTAGACCTTGATTATTCAAAAGATTTTGGAATGAATTATTAAATATGTAACAGAGGAGCAGCTAAGTGACACAGTGGATAGAATGCCAGACCTGGAGTTAGGAGGATCTGGGTTCAAAAATGACTTCAGATACTTCCTAGCTGTGTGACCCTGAGAAAATCACTTAATTACATTTGCCTAGCCTTTGCTCTTCTTTCTTAGAGTTGTTTCTAAGTCAGAAAGTAAGGGATTAAAAAAAAAGATATATGTTCGTGAACTAATCTTCCAGCTCCCATTTGCTTGGAAGAGTCACGTCCTCCGAGTGCCACTAAAATGTCCTCTCAAGGTTCTAGGGCTATTCCTGATGTCCCATTTGTCTAATATTGTGATCCAAAAGCCCCTACCAGTGTGCTCATTTCCATGATTATCAACTGATGTCAATGAAGCAGACAGACATTTAGCTTTTAGACAGGGATAGTTACTAAGAGAGTAATATACGAATAGCTAGTACAATCTCCCAAAATTTATGACACACTTTCCCAGCAATATCTACATTGCAGATACATAGAGCAAGTATATTTAAAGAGTACATGTGACAAAGAGGTCACCACAGTTCCTGGAAGTCCTTTTGCTGGAGTCTTCAAGATATTTCCCTTAGGTATAGTATAACTTTTTTGCTAGATTATTTGTAAAGTCTTGAATCTGCTTTCTTCCTCACATCCAGTCTGTCTTTGGTTCCCAATACAGACACTATATTCTGTAGACATTCTGAAGATGTTAAGGAAAAAGTCTAGATCCTATAAATCCTCCTTCCTATGGGGAGGAAGGAGCCCAGGACCAAGACTGAGACTTAGAGCTCTACTCCTCCCCTTCTAAAGATTGCTCAAGGGTTTATCTGGAATGCACTCTCCTCTGCTGTCAGCCACACTATGACTCAACTGGCTCAGTGGTCTTATACAGGCTCCAGATGGCATGATGAAGCCCCTTGGCTCATTTGGAGAGACTTCCTGTCACTGAGAAAGGTGTCTAGACCTTGTTCACCTCTAGTGAATAATCAAGGCATCCTCTACTGATGTATTAGGGCTTATATATTATAAAACATATATGCCAACAACTTAGCTCACTTCCTATAGACTGAAGACCCAGGTTCAAGTCAAAAAACCACCTTGGGCTTGAGTCTCCATATTTATGGTTCTAATAACCTAATTATAAAACGCCCTGGCTTTTCAGGACATCCTTGCTGGCCTAACCAGCTGGGTCCAGTATTGCCATGGCTCAAACTCCCAGATCTAAAGGGGTTCACTACTCGTATCTGAAATCCAGAGGACAAAGGAAGAAGAAAAAGACAAACAATTCCTAGCCAGAAGTTCTAAAAGGAGAGCTAGGGAAGGGTCTCTCTCCCTCCTCTTCCCTTGCCTTTCAGTACAGTTCATGGTCCCCACTCTCTGGAAGAATGATGATCTTCACTCTATGGACACAGTAGGAAAGAGTGCATGGAAAAGAGAGACTCTTTCAGTCTGGTCAGTTTTTAAAGAGGAATCCAATTAAAGGAGGCTACTCCAGCTACATGGAGGCAGGCTGTTAGGTGATCTGGTCATGTTCCAAAAGCCTTGTTATGCATTTCCCCATTTGAAATTTGGCATCCAAGCAATTTCTCTTTCAGGTGACAAATTCAGAACAGTTCTCTGTGGTTTCTGGGAAGACATGAATAACGGAAAACTTTTTTCTCCAGTCCCATAAGTAAAGACTCAAGACAGCCAATGCTACATTATTATTTGCAATCCCATATGTAAAGATGAAAATCACAATTTTCCCAGAACACAAGGTTTTATAGATTCACAAAACTAGGAATGCTTCCCAGTTTCCCAAATAAGCCAACCAAATAAGAAAGCATTTTACAAAGTTTACCAAATATACCCTTTCTCAACTCACAAGCAAAAAGAAAGAGTAAAGACAAAATTGGTTTCCCATTTTGAAAAGAAACCTGGTCCATAGTGAGCTTTCCAAACTATATGACACATTCTTCCCTAGGGACTTGGGACCTGGGGTTAACTTGGAGTCACCCCATTCTCAAATGAGAAAAATGCTCTGGGAGGAAATTCTTCAAATGATTCTTTCAGTATATAAGGCCATCAATTGAGGCCTGCCAAAAAGTACCCCTTTCTTCACAGGCACACCAAAATTCTTTAGGAGTCCCTCTAGCATAGGTGATCTCCATAAAGGTCCTGGAAGTTGCCTCTGGATCCCTTATCCCAAAAGATACCTAAAATTCCTCCTTGTAGCCTTGCTACTTCTACAGTAAACCAAATGGAATTGCAAACTTGCCCACAGGGACAAGAAGACAAGCAGGCTCAGTTATAGAAGTAACAAAGAATGTCAGCTATTTGGATTATTATCGTGGATTTTAGACACATATTTGGGCACAATAATATAGCTATTGTGGATTTTAGGCATAAGATTCTTACCCTAAAAAGTTGTAGGACATTTTGCTTTCACAAAAGACAAGCATTCTGGGGCTATTTAAATACCAAAGAACATTATGAACATTTTTACTTGTCAGTAGCAATCTAGAGATTTTAGAATTTTCACATTAAGCTTAATATCAGTGCTTATATATATATATATATGTACATATATATATATGATTCAGTAATACAAAATAGCACAAGTATTAGTATATCAGTATTGGTTATCAGTGTATCAATAATTGAATAGAATTAGTGAATGTAAAAAGTTTCACTATTTAACAATCAACAAATGAAGTTTGAAAAAAAGTTTGAAAAATTATACCAATTGAACTCACTTGTAAGAGAGCATGCCAGGAAAAAAAATCAATTGTACACTTACAGCCTTAAAAAAATTTTTTTTGGGTCAAGTTTCTCTTGGATCTCATAGTCTATTTTGCTGTTCAGTCCTGGCCAACTCTTTGTGACCCCATTTTAGGTTTTCTTGGCAAAGACATTGGAGTATTTCCATTTCCTTCTCCAGGTCATTTTATAGATGAGAAAACTGAGGCAAACAGGGTTAAATGACTTTCCCATGGTCACACCTTTAGAAAGTATATGAGGTCAAATTTGAACTCAACTTCTTCCTGACTCCAAGCTTAGCACTCTCATTGTCTAGGCCAGTGATGGGCAAACTTTTTAAAGAGGGGGGCCAAAGGAAAGGAAATACTTATCTGTCGGTCTGTTTCTAAGGCAACTCTTTCAAAGTTTCATTGTATTGTATCCTACTCATTGTATTCATTAGATCAGGAATAATGTGGCATAGCCAGATAGAATATTTCAGGGGGCTGCATCTGGCCTGCTGGCAGTAGTTTGCCCAACACTGGTCTAGGCTATCTTAAAAGTCAAGTCTTGGAAACATGTAACTATGGGTAAATATTCAAAATTAAAAAAAAAAAAGTCAAGTCTTGGACAGAGAGTCTTTCCAGAGGTCCCTGCTAAAACCAAAGACCCACTTTTATCCCAATAAAAAGATCACTCATGTAATACTGACTGCTTTGGCCCTCACTGCCTGGAAGACCAGGTAATTTAGATTTCACCCCAAATTCCTTTGAGGATGTCAGAGAACTCTGGGGGAAGAGTAAATCTAACCATCTGGCTTTCTGGGAAGTAAGGGTAAGGGTAGTCAATCAATCAATCAATAAAAAGTTATTAAGTGTCTATAATATAATTGGCATGATGTGGATTTAAAAAGAGGCAAAGGACAGTCTCTGCCCCCAAGGAGCTTAAAGTCTAATGGAATATAATAAAAGTAAGGCAAGGACAGGATAGGCAGAATAAAGACTTCCCATTTGTCCCTTGTTTTTGACTTTTCTCTCAAGTGAGAGCCTGTGATTAAAAATAGTCACACACCACTCTGCTTGTCCATTTAGAGGTCATCTATTATGGTCATAAAGAAGGGAACTGCAGATAGCACAGACATCAGCTGCCAGGGTCACACTGCTGCAGTAGGGTGACTGACATCTCTCCTTTCTCTTCTTTTTGTTGTCTCCCCATAGATCTTCAAAATTTCCACCAAAAGCTGTGCATGAAAAAGCTTTGCCCTCCTGTCTGAGGGGTGATGTCACATTAATTTCCTCTCTAATTTCTCAAGCAGGGAAGAACTAAAATTTCACTTTTTTGGCCAGTCAATGCCTGTCAAAAGTTCTCACACTTATATGTGTGTTGTCTCCCCCTTTAGAATGTAACCTCCTTGAAAATAGAACTATTTCATTTCTTACTGTTTCCCAAGCATTTAGTACACTGCCAGGCATATACAAGGAGCTTAATAAATACTTATTCTTTCCTTTCCTTTCTCTTTGCTCTTCCTTCTATCCTTCCTTTCTTCTTCTTTCTCTAGAGTGTAAGCTTTTGGAAGACAGGCTTAATTTCACTTTTGACGGTGTTTCCTCAACAAGGAAAACAAGACTGGCACATAATGACATTTAGCAAATACTTGTTGATAAAATGAGTGACTGAGTACACAGGGATCTGTGCTTCAGCCTGCTCTATTTTCCATTATGTCAGTGACTTGGCATATCTGATACATTCACCAAATTTTCAGATGGTGCATAACTGGGAGATCTAACCAACAAGCTGAAACATAATCAGGATCCAAAAAGATCTTTAAAAACTAAAGACTGGATAGAATCTAATAAGATGAAATTTAATAGGTATTAATATAAAGTCTTACACTTGAGTTAAAAAAATAACTCCAAAATTCAGAATGAGGAAGGCATGTCTAAGTAGCAACTTATCTGAAAAAGAGTCTTAGTGGACTGGAAGCTCAATGTATGGTGTGGCAGCCAAGAAAAGTAATGTACTTTTGGGCTGTATTAAGAAGAATAAGGAGGGGCAGCTGGGTAGCTCAGTGGATTGAGAGCCAGGCCTAGAGACAGGAGGTCCTAGGTTCAAATCCGGCCTCAGACACTTCCCAGCTGTGTGACCCTGGGCAAGTCACTTGACCCCCATTGCCTACCCTTACCAATCTTCCACCTATAAGTCAATACACAGAAGTAAAGGGTTTAAAATAAAAAAAAAAAAAAAAGAAGAAGAATAAGGAGATTCCTTTATTAGGTATTATGGAATAAGATGATGTACTGCTGAACTCTGCCTCAGTTGATGACATCTGAAGTATTATGAGCAATTCCAGATGTCACCATTTAAGGATAAAAAAAAGGATGTCAATAAGCTGGAAAGCAATCAGAGGAGGGCAATCAGGATGGTGTAAAGCCTCAAGTCCATGCCATAGTAGTATTGGTTAAAGAAACTGGAGAGAAGACTCAAGGGAAACAGGGGGCAGTCATATGAAAAAGGGATTAGACTCACTCTGTTTGGTCCCAGGAGGTAGAACCAGGAATAAATGGTAGAAGTTACAAAGAAAAACTTAACCATCAGAACTGTCCAAACAAGGGATAGGCTGCCTCAAGAATTCCTCATCCAAGATTTCCAAGCAGAGGCTTACAACAATGGGTAGACAGACACTTCCTAGCTGTGTGACCCTGGGCAAGTCACTTAACCTCCATTGCCTAGCCCTTACCGCTCTTCTGCCTTGGAACCAATATATGCAGTATTAATTCCAAGATGGGAGGAAAGAGTTTTTTTAAAAGTAATAATTAAAAAAAATTAAAAACGAGTGGAGATGGGCAGTGGCATGGCTGTTGTATTTCAGGAGAGAGTAGAGACAGGAACATTCAGGACTTCTTCTGAGAAAATAGAATTCTAAGTGCAAAAACCCAGCTTGGAATAGATGGCATGTACTTCTACTGTTGTTGTTCAGTTGTGACCAACTCTTTGCAACCCCATTTGGGGTTTTCTTGGCAAAGATACTGGAGTGGTTTGCCATTTCTTTCTCTAGCTCATTTTACAGAAGAGGAAACTGGGGCAAACAGAGTTAATTGACTTGCCCAGAGTCACATAGTAAAGGTCTCATCAAGTCTTCCCAATCCCAGTCCTGGAGGAGCTCTCTCCACTGTACCACCTAGATGCCTACGTGCTTCTACTACAAAGAAAACAAATAAAATTTGTAACTGTACAGGATTTGAGCTTTTCATAGGCTGATGGTACAACTGCTACCCTCTACAATATGGCAGAGAGGGAACTGCCTAAGACAGTAGAAGTGACTATTATTCCAGTGTATCAGACAGCAAGTTAATTCCCCAATATATTTCAATACATTGAGTAGTGCAAAGAAAACCAGCAGGTTTTTAAAACTTGTGCCACGTAGGCATGAAGTATTGAAGCTGCATGATTACTTAGTAAGTGTGATTAAGAGTAGAGACAACTGTGTGGCTTAGAGTGCAGGAAAGGCAGAGAACAGAAAAAGGCTGCAACGTTTTCTTTATGATTTTAAAGGGATCCCATGATCCCATTGAAGTCCACATAAAATTCTGCTCTGGATACTGTAAGCTAATAATAAAGTTTCACATAAGCAACCTACTTTTCCTTACAATTACCCCATGAGGTTGGTAGTGCAAAGAGTATTATCCTGTTTTCTAGATGAGGAAACTGAGGCTTGAGATTACACAGCAAGTGTTAGAGTCATATTCAAACTTTCTTCTCTCCTGGCACCAAGTTTAGGGCTCTTTCTATTCTCCCAATGGGACACATTGTCTGATGAGCATTAGTCTGACAGGAGTACATGTAATAAGAATTTCTCATGAGCTGGAAAAGAAAGATTTAAAAATAAGCATGAGGTTACTTAACCTCCAGCATAGAGAAGTGTTGCGCAAACATGGTAGAAATTTGCCTTCTCTAGGTGTCATCAAACAATTAAATTTTTTAAAAATTGATAATGTTGGCAGTACTTCTTAAATAACCATGGCAGCAGCATCTGGCCAACTAAAATACTGGAGCATGTGACATCTCTCCAAGGAGAATAATTAACTTCCTTGTGAATTGTTTTGAAGAAGAACATTGCTTTTACCATCTGCAATATGATCGCTGCAGTCTTCTCTATGGACATATCAAGCCTGGCAGAGCCTCTTAGATGAAGGGATCAATCTAGCCATTGAGAAGCTGCCTTCCCTGCCTCCACAGCAGCCTGAATGAAAGAATGGAGTCAGGTGATGCAGGCAGGAAACGGCAGATGTTGCCAGGCATGTTAATTGAGTGGATGTCATTCACGTGATCCTGCCTGCCCGAGAAGCTGGGTTTTAGCTTTTTGGATCAATTTCTTTTCTTTGCAGGTTATAGATCATATATTGGGAGGGACGACAGAGTAGCCTCTCTCCCTGCGATAAGAGCCACTTTCCAAGAAGGGTCCTTGCCTTGGTGACCAACTTCCAGGCTTATATATGGCGAGAAAGAAACCCAAATCAAAATCACTGAGAGAGAAAAGTAGGGATGGGACTCCAAGATGTTGTGATAAACTGGTTGTTATGCCAACACACAAAGAAATGCAGATGTGCCAATCAGTGTTCCATTATTGCAATAAAATGGGAACCATATAAAATTCTGGTACAAGATGCTGAGTCGCTGTAATTTTCTTACTTACATACCCTGATACTCATCTCTGTGTAAATCACCAAAGGCAGTATTGGGGGGTGGAGGTGGGGGAGGAATGATCCTTTTATTCTGCTCTTTGGTGCAAGTAGAGAGTAAATAAAATGAATATACCTTGTTAAGTATATCTTCTCAGTGTTCCAAAGTCAAGTACACAAGAATTTATGCTAGGATCTTTCAAAAGGTTAGATTAACCCCAAAGAATAATCAGGCTTCTTCCTGGTTTCTTTATGGGGTAAAATAGAGGAAGAAAGGGAAGAAAAGAGAGAACAGAAATGATCCCTTGCATCATGGGATTTTGCCCAGTTTACTTTTTGAAATTTTCCCAATACTTTTCCAACGGTAAGAAGTTGAATCATCCAAGAACGGATGAAAGGGGAACAGTAATTACTGAGCAAATCATTTATGACAGAGAATAAATAGAAACTGTTGAGTGATTGAGGGATAATAAGAGGTAAATTTCCCAATTTTGACCTCTTGGTGAACCAATTCAATTCTGTAGTAGTTCACTCATGTCTGACACTCTATGATCTCTTTTGGGTTTAGTTGTTGTTGTTGTTGTTGTTGTTGTTGTTGTTATTTTTAAGATTCCGAGACCTTGTTGTTCCTTCTCCAGCTCATTTTATAGATGAGGAAACTGAGGCAGATAAGGTGAAATGATTTGTTCAGGGTTACCAACTATCCACTATGCTCTTGCTACCCTATAATTCAACATTACTCTGTACTTTACTTGACTCCTTTGATTCCCCCATCCATCACTGATCTTGTCTTGCCAATCCTCAGGCTTGGTTTATTCCCACCAGCTGTATGATCTGACTCACTGTTGCTGAACAAAGCTAGAGAGAAGATCACAGACCTGTGTTCACTAAATCCACAACAAATTTTTTTATATAATCTCAGCTACAAGGTAATACTACAGCTCCATAATTGATTCACTATCCACTCATAATGGCATATTTTCGAGATCTTTTCATTCCTCCTCAAAATTCCTTCCCATGGCTCCTTTTACCTCTACCCTCTCAACTGAAAACTTTACTTCAAATTTCACAGAAAAAAATTGAAATCACTTGCTGAGCTCTCTCAGTTCTCATATCCTCTTCTCACATCATTCAGATGCCTTTGGCTACTATCTCTCTTCATTTCTATCTCAGATAATGAAGTGCATCTTCCCCTTGCCAAGGCAAATCCCACACCCAAATGATACCATTTCAATCCCTCTTACCCAATAAATTGTCTCCTTTATCATCCCTATTCTCACTAATCTTCAGTATTTCTACTTACTTATTCCTTCTCTGCCACCTATAAACATACCATGTGTACTTCAGGCTTTCATCAGCCACCATCACCTGGGCCATAAAAGAAACAATTTTTAATGTAACTTTATTCTGTATTAAATACTGGCATATAATTGTGAAACCAGTCTATCATGTCTGAAGTTCACAGTGCAATGTATAGGGGAATATGAGAAAAAATTAAGTAAATCTCTAATAATTCAATTCAATTTTTAGAAAGCTTTTATTAATATCTCTTATTTTTTACATTATCATGGTTTTCCCTATTATTCCTCTTCCTCCCAGAGAACTATCTCATAGAACAAAGAGTGTTGCTTTTTTAAAGACAAAAACAAAGAAGGAAGTTAGTACAACCAATTGATACTTCGGAAGAATACAAAATTATATGCAATATGCAACATCTATGACCTTCCTGCTGCCATGAATGGGTGAGTTGAGAGTTACCTTTCCTATTTATTCTTTTGAGTCATTATTGATTTTTAGAATTTTCCTGAATTCATTTTTGGGTTTGTGTGTCTTTGTGTTTTGTTGTTCTTTCCATATACATTGTTGTAGTCATTGGGTACATTGTTTTCTTGGGTACTCTTAAAAAGAAAACAACAACCCTTATCTTCTGTTTTAGAATCATTACTAAGTATTAATTCCAAGGCAGAAGAGCAGTAAGGGCTAGGCAATTGGAGTTAAGTGACTTGCTAGGAAGTATCTGAGATCAATTTTGAATACAGGACCTCCCATCTCTGGGCCTGGCTCTCTATCCACTGAGCCACTTAGCTACCTCTTTCTTGGGTATTTTTACTTTGCTCTCCATCAGTTCATATGAATCATTCCAGGCTTCTTTGTATTCAGCACATTCATCATTTCTTCCACACAGTAATATTCCATTACATTCATATACCACAATTTGTTTAGTCATTCCGCAGTTGATGTGCATCTACTTTGTTTCCAAATGCTATTATGAATACTTGGTGTATATTGGGACTTCCTTCTTATCAATGGCTTCCTTGGGGCTATAGCCCCAATAATGTAATCTCTGGTTCAAAGAGTATGGATAGCTTAGTCATTTTATTTATATATTTCCAAATAACAATTCAAAATGGTTCTTCCATTTCCTAGCTTTGCCAACAATACTAGTGTGCCTATCATCCTATAACTTTTTCAACATTGGTCATTGCTACTTTTTTTGTTCTCTTTGCCAGTTTACAGAGTGTAAGGTGAAATCTCAGGCTTGTTTTAATTTGCATTTCTCTTATCATTAGTGATTTCGGGTATTTAAACTACATTCAAATGCCATTGAGAGCTTATGTATTGTTAATATTTTGCAGTTCATCTTTTGAGAACTATTAGTATCCTTTGATAACTTATTAGGAAATGAATATTAGTTTCATTAAATATTAATCATTTGTGTATCTGGAAACCTAATTCTTTTCAGAGAATTTATTTAAAAGATATTTTTTTTGCATTTGACCACTTCCCTTCATATCTTAGGTATATTAATTTTGTCTATATAGAAGCTTTTCAGTTTCATGTCATCAAAATTAGCTATTTCTTTGTAATGTCTTTACCCCTTATTTGGCCAATACTATATATCCTACCCACAGCAATGAGAATATATGATGTGTTTTTCTTCTAATTTTTCAATAGTATGATCTTTAATATTAAGGTCACATTTCCACTTAGAAGATATTATGGAATATGATATAAAGTGTTGGTCTAATCCTAATTTCTGCTAGACTGTATTGTAGATTTGCCAGTATTTTTTTAAAAATCAAGAGTTCTTTCCTAGGTAATCATGCCTTCCCATTTTAACTAACACAGAGTTATTGAGTTCTATAATTTTTAATTTTCCTTTTTATAATTTGTTCCATTTGCCTATTTTTTAAACTGATGCCAGATGATTTTTATTACTGCTGATTTAAAGGTTTTGATGACTGCTGCTTTATAATACAGTTTAAGGTCTGGAAGTACTATTTCTCCTTGGTTTCTACCTCTTTTCATCATTTCCTTTGGTATTCTAAATTTTTTCATTTTTTGAAATGAATTGTTATAATTTTATCAAGTCCTATAAAGTATCTCCTTAGTAATTTGATTGCTATAAATTAAAAGTATAAATTAACTTTGGTAGTATTATATTTTTATTATTTTGATACAATCCAGCTATGACTACTAAACATTCCAACAGTTATTTGTCATTCTTTCTTTCTTTTAGAAAAACTTTGTAATTGAATTTTCACAAGTCTTTTGTGTATGTAACCCTAGTCCCAAAGCCCAATGGCATGCAACACTTTCCTTATTGGTAGACATCACTGCCATGTACCTACATAAGGGGTGGGGTGGAATTGGTGAGAACAGGAGAGAGGAGAGCTCTACCATTTTCTTTAAACCCTCTTTGGGTCTCTTTGGGCTCTTCAGGTTTTGTGGCCGTTTTGGGCATTTCTGGCTTCCAGCTTCAAGAGAAACAAACATGGCTGATAACCATTTCACTTCAAATTACTGAAAGGAAAAGACCCTGAGAAGAAGTACACATGAGATGAGCTGGAAGTCTCTCTTGTGTCCTTATCCTCAATTTCTATACTAGAGACTTCAGGAAACTTCCCCTTGGGTGAGATCTAGTACACTATCTCTTGTTTGGGTTGAGTTACCTTACTTCCAAGGGAGAACCTTCAGTTAGTATTGTCTGATATGTATTCTTTTCTGTTTCCTTCTCATGACTTCTCTTTTGCAACTGATTTGGATAAATGGATTTCTTGGCTAAGTATATGTGTATTCATTATGGAACTAGTATTTGGTGGGAAAAGAATAAAGCTTTGGATATAAAGATTGGAGTCATGCTTCCCCCCCTATTTGTGAAATAACAATCAGATGTTAGACTGATCCTGAAAATCATATCTCCCTAGTCTAATAATACTTTAGGGAGCAGATAGATTTAATTCAACTGTAGTAACCTTTCTCTCTGAGAGATCCCTGCTTATTTGGGTGGGATAGAGAAGGGGGAAGGAGAGATTTCTATTCTGCCTCCCTTCAAGCCACACAATGACACTCTCATGCTACATGTGGAGATAGCCCTTCTAGCAAATGCTTTGGTAGACTGATCCCTAGGTACTTTGTGAATTTTGTAGTTATTTGGAATGGGATTTCCTTTTCTATTATTGTTTTTTTTTAGATTTTGTTATTATATAGAAATGCAGTTGATTTTTGAGGGTTTATTTTGTGGTCTGTAATTTTTCTGAAGCTTTTGTCTCAATAAGTATCTTTGCTGATTCCCTAGGATTTTCTAAGTATAACTTCATCAAATAAGCAAATAGTGATAAGTTTTATCTCGCATTTTTCTACCATTATATCTTGAATGTCTTTCTCTAGTTTTTCACTTTTGCTAGTATTTCTAGAACTATATCAAAGAATAGTAGAGAGAGAGAGAGGGCAACTTTGCTTTAATTGTATTTTTGTTGGGAAATGTTCTGGTGTAGCATTGGCATTGGCAAAGTATTGGCACATGTATGGAGGTGGCACTGAGGGAGCTGCTCAGTTTCCCCTCTTCCCAGCACCAGAGGACATTTTTTTGCATGCCCTGCTGCCAAGGGCCATAGAGGGGACAAGGGCCCATTGAATCCATGCAGATGACAGTCATGCACTGGATCCTGTAACCTGAAAAATAGGCCAGGAAGAATGGAAAATCCAGTCAAACCCCTCTGTGTGACTCCCTTCTGATCAACACTTTTTATTGCTGAAATTATTATAATCTATATCTTTAGGATAGCCCCAAGCCTTATAGAAATCCCCTAATTACTCTGTAATAAACTAGAATTTAATGAGTTAATAGTTCATACTCTCAGTAAAATAGCAGGAGCTGCTTTAATCTTTCTCTTTCTCTGTCTCAAAAGTCTGAAGGACCCAGCATGGTAATTCAAAAACAAAATATTCTCGCTGGATTGCTTTCTCACGCTGAATTTAACCCCATGAACCCAAATGTTCTCACACTTTTTTTAATTTTAATTTTGAATACTTTCCCATAGTTACATGTTTCATGTTCTTTCCCTCTCCTCTGTAGCTGAAGCACAATTCCACTGGGTTTTACATGTATCATTGATTAAGACCTAAGTCCATACTATTGATAGTTGGACTAGAGTTATCATTTAGTGTCTACATCCCCACTAATATCCCCATCAGCCCATGTGTTCAAGCAGTTATTTTTCTTCTGTGTTTCTACTCCCACAGTTCTTCCTCTGAGTGTGGCTAGTTTTCTTTCTCATAAGTCCCTCAGAATTGTTCTGGATCATTGCTTTGTTGCTAGTAGAGAAGTCCATTACTTTTGATTGTACCATAGTGTATCAATCTCTGTGTATAAGGTTCTCCTGGTTTTTCTCCTTTCACTTTACATCAGTTCCTGGAGGTCATTCCAGTTCACATGGAATTCCTCCAGTTCATTATTCCTTTGAGCACAATAGTATTCCATCACCAGCAGATACCAAAATTTGTTCAGCCATTCCCCAGTAGAAGGACATTCCTTCATTTTCCAATTTTTTGCCACCAAAAAGAGCATGGCTATAAATATTTTTGTACAAGTCTTTTTCCTTACTATCTCTTTGGGGTACAAACCAAGCAGTGCTATGGCTAGATCATTCTCACACTTTAATCCACTTTTGAAATATGTTGAAGGTTCTTTTTATTAAAATAAAACTTAGAAAAAATAGAGTTTTGGCAGCCTTGAAGACTGTTTAGACTAGGTATAATCTATATGTAGAAATACGTTTTTGTGCCAACTTTTATGTAACTGGTATAACCTTGAGCTCTTTTCTGTTTGGGTTTGAAATGTAAATTTTCCCAGAATCTGTGTAACTCTGAGCAAAAGGTATAAAAAAATAAAAATTCACATCAAGTTCTCAGAACAACTTCCGAAAATCCACTGTGTCTCTGACTCTCTAAACCATCACACCTCTCAGAATAACTGGAGCTGCCAAGGTGGGTCCTCAACACCCTGCCCCTCTGTCCAACTGCCCAAAGTGAGCACTTCCTCCCTCCACTCTCTGAGGTAATGTGGGGGTCTCACAGGAAGTTTGAAGTTGCATTTTGGGCACATGAACTTGAAAACCTTCACTGATGCTATTCTGATGTATCCCATTACATATGATATTTAGTTTTGATTTTGATAAATGCTTTCTATTTTAAAAATTATATATCTGCATATATATACATATACTTTGTAGGATTTATTATGTTTAGCATAAAAAGTGTTATATTTTGTCAAAGGCTTTTTCTGTATTAAAATAATCATATTGTTTTGAATGTTTTGGTTTTTAAAAATGATCAGTTACATTGATTATTTTTCTAATGTTGAGCCATTCTTATATTTGTAATAAAATGGCAAATAAAGAAAAGGCAAATAGGGGGTTTTCGTCCTTTGGTGGGAAAGGAGGGTGCAATAATGGATTGAGGTGGTAAGGAGAGATGTAAGGGAATGGCTGAATTTAGGGAAATAGAGGACAAGACAGTATAATGAATGGTAAGGGAGATGATGAGGTAATTAGGGGAGACAGCTGCAACAGGGAGACCCTCAGACTAGAGACAGAGGTTCCTGGGGAAGGAAAGCTGGACTCTTCCAGGGAAAATGGTATTTCTACAGACACAAAGGTTAGGGCCAGTCAGAAGTGGTTTGAATCTGACTAGAGGGCTTTCTAGTCAGTTTTTCAGGTCCACAAAGGAGTCCCAAGGCTCCTCCCTGTCAATGAAACTGAAGGGTTTCCAGGAGGAAGTATAGAGACAACTACTTCCTCCCAAGATGGATGCCTCCAGCTTCCCTCAGGAAAATAGAGAGAATAATTCCTTTCCTCCTTCAACTCTCACTTATCGTCAAGCCAATGATTTAGCAAAGGGTTTGAATAGGTAACAATGGGGTTTATTAAAGTTTCAGGGTTGATTATCAAGGAGAGAGGAGTACAAGGTTTCCCTAACAGCTGTAGGGAGAAGCTCCAGGTGGGGGAAGGTCACAGGAATGGCTTAGACTGAGAGAGAGCCTGCTCTCTCTCAGCCAGGGAAGTTTGACTGCCCTTGAGGTTGGGGAGTACTAAAACAGTAGTCAAGGGATAGTTTGTTTCAAGGGTAAGCCCTACTTGTATATGGGGATCTAAATCCTCAAAGTCTAATTGCTACAACCCCAAAATCCACCTTCTCCCAAAGCCCACAGGAAAATCAGGAAGGTAATAGGGAAATGGTATAGGGAAGGTCAGGGAAGCTCCAGAGAACTTAGCTAAGCTCCAAAAATCCAAAGACAAAAGCACAGATTCAAGGCAAGGTTTCAGCCTGAAGGCAGAGCCCAGTTAGCCCCTCCACTCTTCACAAGCTTCTGGGACCAACTGAACTTTTTCAGAGTTCTAAGGCTGGTCAACTGCCAGAAGTCCTACAGTTAGGTTTTGCAAGGGTAAAAGCCTTGAATGCATCTCTGCATTACATATTCTTCATTTAAATTCAATTTGATTATAATAAATGATTTCTAGGATAAATTGGTATAGTCTATCTCATTGGATTTTACTTAAATTTTTTGAATTGATATTCATTAATGATATTGGTCTATAGCAGTGATGGCAAACCTTTTAGAGACAGAGTGCCAGGCCCTACCCCCATTCCACCCCACCAGATCAAATGCTATGTCCACCCCCCACTAGAGACTGCATGCTGTGCCTCTCCCCACACCCCACAGCTAGGCACGCTGCCTTACCCCACACAGGGGACGGAGGAAGTGCTCCCATTGAGGTGATGAACAGAGGAGTGGGTGAAGTCAGGAATGTACTCAGTGAGAGTAGAGAGGGGGAGGGGAATGGCCCAAGCACTCTGCTCTCCTCTAACTCTGTCATTTGTGAGCCACCCATCTTACCCCTTGTGTGCTCCCATTGGGCTGCTGGGCAGAGGAGCGAGGGTGTGAAAAAATGTCATCAGTTACAGTGGAGAGGTAGAGAGAAACAGCTCTTCCCAAGTCCCTCTGCCTTTCTAGTAGTGAACTCGGAGTGGGGGGTGGGGATAGGGTATCTTCTGTGCCATAGGTTCATCATCACTGGTCTATAGTTATCCTTCTCTGTTTTATCCTTTTCTGGTTTAGGTATTAGGACTATCTGTATCTCACGAAAGGATATTGGCAGGGCAATTTCTCAATTTTTAAGAATAATTTATGTAGTATGAGTACTAATTGTTCATTAAAAGTTTGATAGAATTTTGTAAATCCATCAGGGCAGGAATTTTGTTGGGGTTTTTTTCCCCCTTGAATTTTTTATAGCTAGTTCCATTTCTAAAATTGGATTAAGATTTTATCTGATCTTCTGACATTTTGTATATTTCCTATTTTTTAAGGTATAGCTCAATTTCTTTTGTGCTCTCAGTTTTGTTAGCATATTATTATGTGTGATAAGTTCTGATTATTCTTTTTATTTCTCCTGGTTTTGTTGTGATTTCACCTTGTCCTTTTGCTTTTTTATTGATTTGGTTTTATGTTCTCTTCTTTTTAATCAGATTAGTTAAAGGTTACTCTTTACTCACCCTTTCTCCAAGGTTAATGTATATGTCGAGATCTCTTTATCATCTCTGATAATCTGATAAGGACAGTTTAGTTGATAAGGAAATAATGGGACATTGGAGGTGTCTTTTACCTCATGCTTCCAGCTCTGGCTCCAGGAACATAGAGTTTTATATATATATATATATATATTTCAAGACTCATTTCACACAAAAGAGCCCCCCCCAAAACTTTGCAGATGCACAGAAGTTACAAATTATGTCATATCAAAACACAAAAAGTCTCATTGGCTTCAGAACAGACCAAGGCCAAGGCTGAATTTTGACTGGGTTCTTATCAGAAAGCCAAGTTGGGGAGTATTTTTCTCAGGGTTGAATTGCTAAGGTTTTGGCCTTGGCTATAGCTGCATTCCTGGCCAAAGGGGAACAGTGTTAATTTAAATTCAGGTTTGCTAGGAACTTAAAGCTTTTCAATAGGGCCACAATACTTTTCAACAAGAAATCACAAGGATCACAAAAGGGGTCAAAAGAGGAGTCTCAGATTTTTATCTGTTCTCTTATTGGTTTCCCACATGTGTATTTTGTTTTTTTTTTTAAATAGAAATGTTTTCTTTTAATATTATTGCTTTTTGTTTCTCTTCTGAATTGTCCTTCTGTATATATACATCCCCAGTAAGATGTCTTCTCTTTTTTTCCCCTTTGGCAACAAATTCAAGTGTCTCTATTCTACCAATTATTTCTCCTCTGAAATCCATAATTCTTCTCTCACAATTCTTTTTTCTTTTAAACCATTTAGGAACAGCATGTTATGGTTCCATGATCTCTTTAAATCCACAGAGTCCTCTGTCTCATCAAATATTGCATAATTTTTCTTTATTTTGCAATATTTATTCATAGAAATTAATTTGCTAGATTTGGAGACTGTATTTCCTTCTGCTCTTGTTCTTTCCCCTGTTGGTTTATTTGCTTATGCTAAAAATCTTTGAGTTTCCTTTCTTCTGAGATCTTTGGTAATTTAATTCTTTTTTCTCTTATTATCTCCTATTGTTCACTTTCTGACTCCCTCCCTTCTGACAGTTCTAGATCTTAAAGCATTATCAGCCTTCCCATATACTGAGCTATAATCTCTGCTTATAAGAATATAGAATGTATTAAAGATGAGATCTTAGTAGTGATGATATATTCAGCAGATTTAACCCAGGTGCTTATTTGAGCTTCTGCAATTGAACTCAATTGACCATCCCTTGACCTAGGGCTGGGGAATTTACATGACAAATGTACCCCATAAAATGTAATTGGTTACCAAAATTTGGCAAGGTATCACTAAAACGAATGATTTTCATAGTCTAGGAAGAAGATGTCTTTCAGTAAAAATACTTAAAGAATATAAAGCAGCTTCTCTTCCCTATCTGCTTTGATAGACTACTTCATGGATAGATTTTAAAGTGTTACCATTGCTGAAAGTGTTCAAGTGACATAAATTCAATTATTTGGTGAATGAGCCATTGCCAGTAATCTCTGGAAAATCATGGAGAGTTGAGAGGAACCACAGGGCTACAGAGGGATAAATGTCTTATTTTTTCAGAAAGGGAAGAGTATGGAATGTGAAAACTGTAAACCCAGATGCTCAACATAATTCTTAATCCTTTAAATTTTTTAAAACAGAAAATATTGGGGGCAGCTGGGTAGCTCAGTGGATTGAGAGCCAGGCCTAGAGGTGGGAGGTTCTAAGTTCAAATCTGGCCTCAGACGCTTCCAAGCTGTGTGACCCTGGGCAAGTCACTTGACCCCCATTGCCTACCCTTACCACTCTTCTGCCTTGGAGCCAATACACAGTATTGACTCCAAGATGGAAGGTAAGAGTTTTAAAAAAACAAAACAAAACAAAACAAAAACAAAAACAGAAAATATTCAGTTTATTTAACTATATAAGAAATATATGCTATAATAGGCCTGGGAATAAGGCTCTAGTCACAGAAATTAGTACAGCATTATTACCTGCCTATCTAGGTTCTGCTTTGGTAATACTTTTTAATTCTTCAATGATACCCAAGTCTTCACTGATGTGATTACTCCCTCTCCTGAAGCAAAATGTGATTTTTGTTCATGTTCTCCCATCAGTCCTCCACAGGGACTTAGATGATTTTCCTCTATTAACATTTCATGGCCATTAGTGCAAAAATTCAGACTTTTGTTGACTGTGCTACATGAACTACCCATCTCTTTTTTTGGGGGGGTCATCCATTTTCTAGAGTTTTTGCTTTACTTCTTACACAAAAAGTTACTTTCACTCACCATTTGTCTTCATGTTACCTTTTCTGATGACCCATGATTTTGATGCATAGAAGACTGTAGTTTTCCATAATTTATAACTAAACATTATGACTGGGAGAATATTGTTCCTCAAAATGATTTTAAAATGTATTTTGCTTTTATATTACCTTCACTTCCAAATGTATCATTCCCATCTCTCCCACCTGGAAAACCATCCCTTATATTAGTGGTTCCCAAACTTTTTTGGCCTACCGCCCCCTTTCCAGAAAAAAATATTACTTAGCCCCATGGAAATTAATTTTTTTTAAATTTTAATAGCAATTAATAGGAAAGATAAATGTACCTGTGACCATCACCACCCCTCTGGATCACTGCAGCACCCACTGGGGGGCGGTAGCGCCCACTTTGGGAATCACTGCCTTATATCAAAGATGAAAAAAAAGTGGAAAAAACTTAAGCCCAAAATAAGAAACACAATCAAGTTCAACATTACATGAAATGTTCCATATCCATATGCCCCAACCTCTTCAAAAAAGGAAAGGAATAAATTCTCATATCTTTCCCAGAATGGACTTGGTTGTTAGAATTAAACAGGGCTGTTTGTTGTTGCTGTTCTTTCTATTTATATTGTTGTCACTACAAATATTGTTTTCCTAGTTATGCTTACTTAAATTTGCAGAGTTCATATGTCTTCTCATGCTTCCCTATAATCTTTATCTTCATTGTTCCTTTCAACACAGTTATATGCCATTATATATGGCCAAAATCTGTTCACCAGTTGATGGGAATCTACTTTATTTTTATGTCTTTGCTACTACAAAAGGTGATGCTTTCACTTTTAATGAATGAAAGAAAAAGCATTTATTAAATACTTACTATGTAATCAGCACTATGCTAAGCACAGGAAATTCAGATACAGAAACAAAGACAGTCTGTTCTTGAGAAACTTACATTCTAATGGAAGAGACAATACAGAAAGAAGACTGATAGCCAGAAAGAGGCACATTGATCCTGATAATTTCAAGGATGAAAAGGGGGCTCTAAAGGCATAGATCAACAAATCCTGACCTGGAACAATGCAGAGTTGTTTTGATTATAGTTCCTATTACCAAAATGTGGAGGAGTGGGGAGAAGTGGTAAGGGGGAAAAGGAAGAGGAAAGTGTCCTTTGGAAGGGATAAGGCAGGTTGCATGGAGAAAAGGTCCAGAGTGGGAAATGAAGCATGGCTGGAATTTCTCTTGAAATGCTGGTCCATTTACCAATCAGATGAGAGGGCATAGGGTGCAAGTTTCTGCAGGACAGGAAAGAGTCTGGAGTGGAAGGAAAGCCTGGAGAGTGTATTATCAAGTATTTGTATTTTATTTTAATGTATATTGGAACTTCCTATCTTTTGCTTTCTTGTATTATATTGTTAACAGTGTGATCTCTGGTATTTTGGTGTATATTGGAACTTCCTATCTTTTGCTTTCTTGTATTATATTGTTAACAGTGTGAACTCAAAGGTAGATTATATTTATATATATATATATATGTGTGTGTGTGTGTGTGTGTGTGTGTATGTATGTATGTAAGTGTATATATACATATATGTGTGTGTATATTTATTTATTTATTTGTTTGTTTGTTTGTTTGTTTGTTTGTTTTTTAACTCTTACCTTCTGTTTTAGAATTAACGTTGGGTATTGGTTCCCAGGAAGAAGTATGGTAAGGGCTAGGCAATGGGGATTGAGTCACTTGCCCCAGGGCACATACTTAGAAAATGTCGGAGGCCACATTTAAACCCAGGACTTCCTGTCCCTAGGTCTAGCTCTTGATCTACTGGATCCACTGAGCCATATCCCCACCACTGGTAGATTATGTTTTTAAAGGATGACTAGTGAACCTCTTCAAAAGGAAACGGCTTTAAAAGGACAACCTCTGGGATCGGAGCCAAGATGGTACAGTAGGGAAAGTAGTCAACTGAGTTCTCCCAACATTCCCTTCCAAATAATTTTTTAAACATTTATTAATATTCATTTTTATCATGGTTATATGATTCATGCTCCTACTTTCCCCTTCACCCCCCACCCATGGCCAATGCACATTTCCACTGGTTTTAACATGTGTCATTGATCAAGACCTATTTTCAAATTGTTGATAGTTGCATTGGTGTGGTAGTTTCGAGTCCACATCCCCAATCATGCCCACCTCAACCCATGCGTTCAAGCAGTTGTTTTTCTTATATGTTTCCTCTCCTGCAGTTCTTCCTCTGAATGTGGGTAGCGTTCTTTACCATAAATCCCTCAGAGCTGTCTTGTGTCATTGCAGTGCTGCTGGTACAGAAGTCCATTACATTCGATTTTACCATAGTATATCAGTCTCTATGTACAATGTTCTTCTGCCTCTGCTCCTTTCGCTCTACATCACTTCCTGGAGGTCTTTCCAGTTCACATGGAATTCCTCCAGTTTATTATTCCTTTGAGCACAATAGTATTCCATCACCCGCATATACCACAATTTGTTCAGCCATTCCCCACTTGAAGGGCATACCCTCATTTTCCCGTTTTTTGCCACCACAAAAAGCGCAGCTATAAATATTTTCATATTAAATCTGTTTATCTATGATCTCTTTGGGGTACAAACCCAACAATGGTATGGCTGGATCAAAGGGCAGGCATTCTTTTATAGCCCTTTGAGCATAGTGCCAAATTGCCATCCAGAATGGTTGGATCAGTTCACAACTCCACCAGCAATGCATTAATGTCCCAATTTTGCCACATCCCCTCCAGCATTCATTACTCTCCCCTTCTTTCATTTTAGCCAATCTGCTAGGTGTGAGGTGATACCTCAGTGTTGTTTTGATTTGCATTTCTCTAATTATTAGAGATTTAGAACACTTTCTCATGTGCTTATTGATACTTTTGATTTCTTTACCTGAAAATTGTCTATTCATGTCTCTTGCCCATTTATCAATTGAGGAATGGCTTGATTTTTTATACAATTGATTTAACTCCTTGTATATTTGAGTAATTAGACCCCTGTCAGAGTTTTTTGTTATAAAGATTTTTTCCCAATTTGTTGTTTCCCTTCTGGTTTTGGCTGCATTGTTTTTGTTTGTACAAAAGCTTTTTAGTTTAATATAATCAAAACCATTTAATTTACATTTTGTAATTTTCTCTAACTCTTGCTTGGTTTTAAAATCTTTCCTTTCCCAGAAATCTAATAAGTATACTATTCTGTGTTCACTTAACTTATTTATAGTTTCCCTCTTTTATATTCAAGTCATTCACCCATTCTGAATTTATCCCTTCCAAATAATTTTAAAATAACTCCTCAACTTGAATTCTGAAGCTGAAGAGCCAGAAAAAGGTCAACTAAAACATTCTTCTTACCCAGGATAACATAAAGGGTCAGAAATAGAGATCTTTGACACAGGGGGGAGGCTTGCCCAGATCCCAGACTGATGAAACACCAGTGGTGGGAGTAGGTGGTACTAAGCAGAAACAGCAGCAACTTTCTATCTCCATAGCTAAGCATTGGATCTGGCACAGAGTAAACCCTTAAAATTGTTGCCTAACTGACTGAGAAGGTTGAAATGGCATCTAACATCTTTTCTGAATCTAAATATATGATCTTATCTCTAATGTCACATGTTGCATTGCATATCTATATTCCATCTCCTTTGCCAATAAGTAAGAAAGTAAGATTTTACTATTGTCCTCTGAAATCAACTGGTCTTTTCACATTTTTCTAATTTCTAGTGAATTTCTTTTTTTTTTAAACAATTATCTTCTGTCTTAGATGGTTCTAAGGCAGAAGAGCAATAAAGGCCAGGCAATGGAGATTAATCAATTGTCTAGAGTCACACTGGTAGGGAGTGTCTGAGGCCAGATTTGAAACCAGGACCTCCCATCTCTAGGCCTGGCTTTCAATCCACTGAGGCATCTAACTACTCTCTTTAGTATATTTCTTTGTTGTCTTTTTTTACATTATTGTGGTTTCTGTGTAATCTCTTAGTTTGACTTACCTCACTTTGTATCAATCTACATAATTCTTCCAAAGTTTTTCTAAATTCTTCATATTCCTCTACAGTATAAAAATACCCCATTATGCTACTATGTTTACTATGTTTCAATCTATTTAGCCATTTTCCAGTCAGAAACTATTTTATTTCTAGGATTTTTTCCTTTGTTTTTGGATACCACAAAAAGTGATGTGATAGGTATTTCTGTATATGTGGAACTTCTTGCTATGTTTTGGCCTCCTTAAGATATATGCCCATCTATGTCAAAAGACATGTACAATTAGGGGCAGCTGGGTAGCTCAGTGGAGTGAGAGTCAGGCCTAGAGACGGGAGGTCCTAGGTTCAAACCTGGCCTCAGCCACTTCCCAGCTGTGTGACCCTGGGTAAGTCACTTGACCCCCATTGCCCACCCTTACCAATCTTCCACCTATGAGACAATACACCAAAGTACAAGGGTTTTAAAAAAAAAAAAAGACATGTACAATTTAGTGATAAAAATTTGGTTCTAAATTATCTTCCTGAAGAGCTGAACCAATTCACAATTCTGCCAACAGTGCCTTAGCATGCCCATCTTCCCACAGCCCCTCCAACATCTACTGTTTCCATCTTTTATCATCTTTGCCAGGCTGGTGGTTGAGGTGAATATTGAGGAATGTTTGTCAAGTATGTTGTCTGTAGATTGCTACCTTAAGTAGAGATTGAACTACCTTCAAGTCTTCAAGTCATCACATCTAGAAGACTGTGATTTTTTATGAAATCTCATCAGTATTTTAAGGTACAACTCACATCCTTCTTTATTTTTCTATAAATCTTCTATTAATTCTATTAAGATTTTTTCATATTACATAGCTGAGGATGACATATCCCTCCTTCTATGGTATTTATTGTCTATACACTAATTTGCCATTTTACTAAATCAAATAGGTCATATTTCTTCAGCTTGGTGACAATCCTCATTGGCAACAATCCTTTGAGTAGTTCATATGATATTGTCATCTCCATTTTAATGATGAGAAAACAGGCTCAGAGAGATTGAATGCCATATCCAGTTATCACATAGTTAGTAAATGGTAGAACAAGAGCTCATATCTGTATTTCAGCAAAACTTTTAATAATATATATCATTATTTGGGACTACCTAAAATCACAGCTGAAGATTATCAAGAAAAATGGTGAAACCAGCAGGAGCAAAGGGGCAACTAAGTGGCACAGTGCCAGGTCTGGAGTTAGGAAGACTCATCTTCCTGAATGCAAGTCTGACCACAGACATTTATTTAGCTATGTGATCCTGGACAAATCACATAACCTTGTTTGCCTCGGTTTCCTCATCTTTAAAGTGAGCTAGAGAAGGAAATGGCAAACCACTGCAGTATCATTGCCAAGAAAACCCCAAATGGAGTCATGAAGAGTCAGACATAACTGAAACAATTGAACAAAAGCAGTTAACAGAGCTGCAGATTCATCTTTCCGTCCACTGGCCATGCCACATTTGGAAGTGAGTTTGATAGGATATTTGATAGGACAAATGTTATGTAGGAATTGTGTTTTCTGAGCCCCAACTTCCCTGGGACTGAGATGGTTTATGGGGAAAGAGTGTCCCTAAATGTATGTAGTGGGGGAGAAAGTGTTTGTAGCTTCTGTTCTTGTCTTGTTGTATGGCAAATAAATATCCTCTGAAAAAGCTAATTAATATGTTAATGAAGTGGAGGTACTGTTGAAAGCTATCCAACATCTCCAGATAATCTGATAAGGACTGCTTAGTTGATAAGAAAGTAAAGGGACAAGGGGAGAGGATCTTGATAGTTAACTCATAGCTGCTTCTTGTTATATAAAAATGTAAGAGATGTTGTTGATAGAGAGGGAGAGGAGAGTAACCTAAACTGGATGCTACCACTGGTAATTGTGTGACAACAGTGATAGCCCAGATAGGTGGCTAGGGCAAGATCAACTGAGGCTTGCCCTAGCTAGATGATATGACACCTCCCTCCTTTATAACAGTGCCCAGGCAGGATCCTTCAGGTTAATGGATGGTATCCCTTCAGGTCCCACCTGGGGTTGATTGATAGTGTATTAGCTTGGTAACAGTTTGTCTCTGACTGCATATCTCCCTTCCCAGAGAAGCTATGAAATAACCACTTCAGGAAGGTACTTAAAAGGCTTTAACTGTATTTAGCAAAGATGGGATATTGGGACTGAATAGAGGAATTGGGAAGCCCTAACTACTTTGGTGATAATAAACCCTCAGAACTATAGGCAGGTATTTGGGTCTGGTTGGTTAGCTTCTCTGGTCCAGCCTGGCCACAGCCAAACCAGAGTAAACAAACTGCTGCTTGATGTTTCAGCTTCTTTGTCTTTCTGCTAGATGTTATGCCTAACCAGTCTTCAGGATATCCACCCCTTTCCACCCACTTCTTCTTCTCCTGCCCACTTCCCAGATCCTTCCTGGGCCCTGGGAAACCTAGATAGTTATAGGTGATTGATTCCTAATATCTAGGGCAGTAGAATCAGAAGAGTGATGGTCTGGGTACAGGTTGATAATGTTATCAGGAACAAGACAGGAGGATCTTGCAAGGTTGAGCCCAGCAAGTCTCAATCCCCAAAAGACCAGGATCCACAGATCTCCAGTCCAAGGGAAGGAAAGGAACCAAAAGTCAGGGCTGCCAGAGTATTTATACCACCCTGGGCCAACCACTTTCTCCCCTGTCCTCACAGCCCTCTGTGAACATTCCGATATCCAATGGACCCACATGTCAATCAACAATGTGGACTCCTGGCTCCCAGGGTTTCAATATAACATTCTCCATCTCTCTCAATGAGCTTAGGATTTTATTTTTATAATGTATACCAAACCCAATTCACACACAAACAAAAGGACTTCGCAGTTGCGCAGTCAAGCCAAAATTATGTCATGGTTTTACAAAGCACAATAAAGTTATAGTTTTACAATGATTTTTCTCATGAAGATAATGCTGGATGAGAAAAAAGTCCCAAGGCTGAGTCTTATACCTAATCGGGAGGAAAAGCACTTGCTGGATGAGTCTTGTCTAACTTTTGTCCAGTTTTGACCTTGACTGAGAACAGTTTTGAGCTTAATTTTCTGCATTTCTGTCTTAAAGAGAATTGTTAACCTCTTAACTGTTGATTTGCTAGGAACTTAAAAGTTTTCCAATAAGGCTATAATGTTTTTTCAATAAGAAAAGGTGTGGATTTGAAAAGGAGTCAAGAGAGGAGTCTCAGATTTTTATCTATTTGAGGCTGTTTCTCTTATTGGCCTCCCACAGAGGTTAACAGTTAGCAAACAGTAGGGAGAAGACACTAGAATGGGAGCTCGAGTGGATAGCGTTAAAGAAAGTCACTCAACTTTTGGAAGTACCTCTAAAACCCAGAAGGGAAGATATAGCTTCACTCTGGGAGAGTGATGTTAAAATATTGTTATAAGAGGAAGGGCAAAGATTGTTATAAGATAATAGGGGCAGGTCCTCTGATGGTATGAGGAGCTGAAGCTGAGTGAGTGTGGAAATCCTTAGGTGTAACACCAAGTTGTGGTAGTGAAACACTAAGGACCCCACAGGAATATTTGTGAAGAAACTGCTATACCCAACTTCAGTATAACAGTGTCCCAGAACAAGTAGTGAAGTGAAGAAACTGTGGTTCAAATTACACAGCTCTTCTAACTGTTTATCCTGGCCCCAAGATGTGGATAAGCGCTAATTGACTGTGACTTAACTTTCAGTTGGAAATAATCCCTCTTTCTTCAAATACTCAAGGATATGATTGTTAATCCTCAAGGTAAAGAATGGCATTCACCTAAGTGAGTTTAAGATTTAATGGTAACAAACTTAGGGAAAGGGAACAGAGAATTGAAGGAGAGAGGGGTAAAGGGAATCCGTGGCTTAAACTATAGATGATCAGATGCTAATGAGAATTGAAGGTAATCAGGGTTCAAGTTTGACCGTTGTTGTGGCTTGGCTGTCAAATTCAACCTGAATCAGGTTTGATGGTGATTGATATTGCTTCTTCTTGATGAGTAATTAATCAGTATGTGCAGTATAGAGTCACACAGGATTTGAGAGGATGGTAGTGATTAGAGCTGGTTGCTGGCACTCTAAGTTGTCCTTGGCCTACCCAAACCCAACCAAGACCTCCCACTGTAAGAGGGGAAAATGGGAATTATTATGGTTGGACTAGATATTTAAGGTTTGGTCACCAGAAATCGATTAACTCGATTTTGAAATAAAAGAGACCCAAGTCAGAATGACTTTTATGGTGGTTTTATTTACAGTTAGGAAGGTTGAAGGTAGGGAAAATGAGAGAAACTCTGGCCTGGACCAGAGGCCCGAACCAGAGAGGCTTCTGAGGCCCCAGCAGAGGGGCACAGAGGTTAATTAAACAAGGCTTCTAGCCACAAGGCCTCCTCTAAGAAGAGAGGCCTCCTTGCAGCTAGAGTCTCCAGAAATGCCAAGGGAAGAGAAAGAGAGTCAGCCTAACTTATTCATGTGACAATTCAAAGGGAAGCAGTCTGAGGGCTCACCAGAGATCCTTCAACACCAAGTTCAAAGTGCCCAAAGCTCTCCACAGGAAGTTACCATCATATTTAAAAGATAGCATCTTTCATCACTTCCTGTGTCCATCTCCAGTTTCACATGGACAAATGGCAGCCTCAACACTGTTTTAGACTGCCCAGGGGGCAGACCCTTGTTTTTGATTTGTCACTCACTATCACATGTGGGTCACAGACCTCCCCCTCCCCATTTAATTCTAAGTTGGGTGGGGTGACATTATTTCTGGTGGCTAGAGTCTAAAGAATAAATGAGGGTGAGCTAATTCCATTTACACACCACCAAAATCCCTTCTCAAAATTGAGCCCCTCTCCTTCATTCCAAATCCTGCTTATATAGTTCTCCCAATAACTGATTTTTCCCCATGCTGGCTCATGCCAGGCTTGGTTCATTCTAAGTTCCAAACTGCTAACTGTCAATCACTCTGTTTTCCATATTGCAATGCCAAATAACATTACAGGACATACAAAATCACTATGGACTTACTCTTTCCTTTCCCTTCACCATTATTAGACCATAGTGGTAGGACAAAATAATACATATTTTAACACTAAAATGCATAATTTGATACATATGAGGAGCAGGGGACCAAAGTGAAGATATTGGGAGTATGAGTATTAAGGGTTCCAATCACTAGGCATTTTATGGATGTTCATCATAGTTCAAAATTTTTATTTTATATACTGAAAAATTATTTCATCTTTCTACTGAAAATATTATAAAATGAATTCTTTCATGTATATAAATAATTAGAAAATATTTATAAAATAAACTCGTTTTATTAATTTTTTTCTACTGTGGAAGTTACCTTCCCCTAACTCAGAGGGCAACCCATCTATGGCTTTGTGACGAATCCTACTGAGTAGCCCAAGCTTTTCAGAGGTTATGTGATATTTTTAACATCATGCAGCTATTAAATGTCATAGATGGTATTTGAATCCTGACACAAAGCTTTGTGTTATCCTGACACATAGCCCAGCACTCTATCTACTAAAACACACTGCCTTACTTCATTTATAATTAGTTTTTTATATTTAAAGGGGTGTATTTGACTATAACGTTGTATGTATTTATATATTAAATTATGTATTTTAGTGCTAAAATATAAAAATAAGTCATGAATGCTACTTTATTTTTCTTTTTAGAAATTTAAAAGGAACTTGTAGATTTGTAAGAAGAAAAGTAGTGACTTTATTTCAGGCCGTATCATTCAACTTAAATTGAATGAAATCATAATCAATATAAAATCAAATAAATTCAAGAAAAATCTTATTCGGGCAAAATAAAACCTTTGACAAAATATTTTATTTTTACCAAATATAAGAATGACATTTTCTCATATTAATTTTAGCAATATGAAGTATCTTCTACACCCTCCATCAAGGAAGAGCCCTGCAGTATTAAGTATCAAATAGAGAGCTGTGATATGTTTCATGGTGGTTGGAAAGATAATGGAAGCCAGAGCTCCCAAGGGCACTCACTACCCAAAGTATATCCTTCAGTTATTAATACTAAAGGATCATTCAATCATTCTGAAAAGCATTTTGAAACTGTGCCCCCAAAGTTAAACTGTACATATACTTTGCCTCAGAGATATTGCTACTCATTTTATATTTCAAAGAGATCAAAAAAAGAAGAATACCCAAATGAATTTTTAAAATTATAGCAGCTCTTTTGTTTTTGGTTTTAAAGAACTGAAAGTAGAGGAGACACTCATCATTTGGGGAATGCTTAACAAGCCATGACAGGAGAGCCAGGACTAGAGACAGGAGGTCCTAGATTCTAATCTAGACTGAGATGCTTCCTAGCTGTCATGACCCTGGGCAGATCACTTAACCCCCTTTGCCTAGTCCTTTTCTACCTTGGAACCAATACACAGAATTGATTCTAAGATGAATAAAAAACCAAGTTATGGTATATGAATATGATAGAATGCTACTGTACAAAAAAAAATAATGAAAGTGATAGTTTCAGAAAATCCTGAAGACATATGAATTGATGCAAAATGAAGTGAGCAGAATGAGGAGAGAAATTTATATAATAATACCAATACTGTAAAAATAATTAGCTTTTAAAGGCTTGGGAACTCTGGCTAACATAATGACCAATAACACTTACAAAGAACTCACAGTATAATATGCTATCCATCTCCAGAAAGAAAGCTATTGGATTCAGAGAACAGATTGAAGCATATTTCCTTTATGTCTTTTTTTTTTCTTTTTGGGAGGTGATGGGGACATAACTACTACTGGAATTTATTTTGCATAACTATACATGTATATTTGTATGTATGTGTGTGTATATGTATATATGTGTGTATATATATGTATGTATACACACTGTAAGAATTAAAATTTAGTTATTATAGTTATATCTTTAAAATATGTGGCCGCCAGGAATCAACAATTCAGGTTGATTCCGTAATTAAATCAGACCCAAGTCAGCATCGGGTTGAGGAGTTTATTTACAATCAGGAAAAGTGAGTAGGGATAAAGAGAAGAGGGAGGTAGAAGACTAAATAAATGAAGCTGTAAGCCGCAAGGCCCAACAGCCGGATAGGCAGAGTTTAGAAATTGGCCCAGCTAGGCCAAGGAAGCCAGCCTAACTTACCCACGTGACAATACAGAGTGTAATCTGTCTGTGGTCTCAGGAGATGCTTCTTCTTCCAGTTCCAGACGCCAACTCCCTCTACAGGAAGTTCACTAACTTACTTAAAGAGAGTGTGTCTTTCATCACTTCCTGTGGTCCACCTCTAATTCAAATGGACAAATGGCAGTTTCTACATTGATTTGGACTGCCCAAAGGGCAGTCCCTTATTCTTGATTTGTTACTTATTGTCACGTGTGGGTAACTCGTCTCCCCTCCCCACTAAGGGAGGTGGGAGTGACATCATTAGCACGCCTAGGTCGAGTAGATTTTTGACTATTAAATGGGATCTGGCTAATTCTATTTACACAATCCCCCCTGATGATCATTGGGTGCCTAGTCACCCCAAGTGATCATGTTACACAAACATCTTCTACCACAAAGGTCCTTCTAACTACTATAGTTAGAGATAAGAGGGAAAATGAAAAGAGAGAAAGCAAAACCAATGTTTTGCTAAGCGCGTTGACAAGAAACCAATTGGGGGCAGTCCCCAATCAGCATAACATGTACAATTAAGGTAACTGTTCAAAAACCCCATCAGTCCATTCATTAGTACCCAAAGTTCGTTCTGGATCACTTGATGCAACCAACCCCATCAGTTCAATCAATTGCAACCCAAAGTTCATTCTGGATCTCTTGATTAAACGTAGGTTCTTCAGGCATCTCTCTGCAAACAGTTCATTCTCTGGATTTAAGGAATCAGCAAGTTTCTTTCCCTGAGAATTTTCTCAAACAAAACCAAAAATTAAATCTTGGATATAATAAAATACGATTAATCTTGGATTTTATAAAATACAATCCCCCCTGACGTGGGTATTTAGAAAGAAATACCCAGATCAGCTCAATATATACAGTTGAATCATGGGGTTGCATGAGTCAATTCAAAAGAAAAAGAAAAGAAAAAATATAAAAATCAAATAGAAGAAATTGAAGCTTTTGAAAAAAAAAACATTAAAATCAAAATATCAAAAGTTATGTACATAAAAAATTTTTGAAGAAAACAAAATAAAATTTATAACAGGCCCTTGTATTAGGGTCTAATCAATTATAATTTCCATCCTGCTAGTCTGTAGGATACAATGCAGTAATACTGCACTTACCCATTTGCAGCTAAGACTACAGGAAGTTGCCATTCTATAAGAGAGAAAAAAGGACCAGATTTAAATGCAAGGGAAGCGTCTGTCATTCCCTTCATTCTCAGGAGTATATGGGTGAGCCAGATAATAGCCAACCTGTGGTACCTGACTGGCAGTGTAGTTCGGAGAGTCCTACGTCTTAACATATGTTAAGCGTCGCAGCTTCGATTCTTACACTGAGTTCAAGTCCTCAGTGTTGGCGTGGGAGTACCTCAATCCCACCTGTATATGTGTGATCTCTTTAACCTCGTGCTCCTTGGCACTGTGCAGATGTTCTCAGAAATCCCATTGGATTTGTCGGTCGGTCCTCATGACCTTGTGCTTTCCTTAGCACCATTAATGGCTCATGTGTTCCCTTCTCCTGGAATTAGACAGAAGCATTAATCACAGTCCCATAACATTTAACAATATATGGCAAGTTCTTGGAGTCTAAACCTTGTGAGTAAGCCTTAATATTACAGCAATTATATATATATTAAAATTATAGCATTGCAAAAATGAAAAAATTAAGTGATTATATGTACTCAAGTACAAGAAATAGAAAAAAGACAAAAAAATATCAACTATTCTATTAAAAGATATTAAGAAATCAATAAGAAATTAGAATAAAATCAGGGAAAGAATCAAGACAAACCAATGATTCCAAATTAACATCCATGAGTCCATGAACTGTTATCTCCAATGCAGGTAACAGGAAACAGTCAATCAGGTTCAATAGAAGATGCCCTCTTTACATGTGAGCAATGAATCCAAGAGTCCTTTTCTCCGATCTTTATAGCTGTTGGGGTTGTTATTAAAATTTCAAACGGGCCATCCCACGAAGGCTGGGTTGCCCCCGTGCGCTGGAAGTTCTTTATATACACTTTGTCTCCTGGATTCAGGTCGTGAAGTGAAAAGTCTATTGGTCCTGCTTGTACTGCAGTTCCAGATTCATGGAGTTCACGCAGTCTGTGTTGCAATTCCTGTATATAGGAAGCAATAGAAGTATCTCCTCCTAATAGTGATGTATATGCAGGAGAAAAAGGTTTAGCCTGTATAGGAGGATGTCCAAAAAGCATCTCATATGGTGAGATGTGTAGATCTCCCCTAGGCCTGCTTCTAA
>NC_058130.1:588796594-588801001 GCF_016433145.1 Gracilinanus agilis
CAGTCTGTGTTGCAATTCCTGTATATAGGAAGCAATAGAAGTATCTCCTCCTAATAGTGATGTATATGCAGGAGAAAAAGGTTTAGCCTGTATAGGAGGATGTCCAAAAAGCATCTCATATGGTGAGATGTGTAGATCTCCCCTAGGTCTGCTTCTAAGATAAAATAGAGCTAGAGGGAGAATTTCAGGCCATTTTAGATGTGTCTCAGTACATAATTTGCCAATCATGGTTTTAAGTTCTCTGTTCATCCGTTCAACTTGGCCTGAGCTCTGGGGGTGATATGGTACATGGAATTTTGGAGTTATCCCCAGGCATGAATATATTTCAGATAAAACTGAATCAGTAAAGTGACTCCCTCTGTCCGAGTCAATACGTGCAGGCAGACCAAAACGAGGAATAATTTCTTTTAAAAGCACCTTGGCAACAAAGGCTGACGTGGCTCGGGCAGTAGGAAATGCTTCCGGCCACCTGGTCAGTTGATCCACTATGACCAGACAGAATTTATATTGTCCAGCCTTTGGCATTGTTATGAAATCAATTTGTAGGTGCTCAAAAGGTGTGTAAGCCAATGGACGCCCACCAAAAGCCTTGCCACGAAAGGCGTGTTGGTTATATGCTTGGCAAGTAGGGCAAGCTGCACACACTTTAGAGGCTATAGTGGTTATGCCCGGAGCTATCCATACTCTCTTAACAGAGTCCACGATGCCCTGGGTACCAAAATGACCATTTTTATGAATAGATTGGCAAATTTGGCGATAAAAGTGTCTAGGGAGCAGAGGTTTTCCTTCAGAGGACACCCATACTCCATTTATCTGTTTGGCTTTAAATTTCTGCTTCCATTTTGTTATTTCCTTCTCATCATAGGAAAGTGATAAATTTAAGTCATCAGTGGTTGTTAATGTTAAAATTAGTTCAGGCCCTTCTATTGCTGCTAGCTTTGCAGCAATATCTGCCCGATTTTTTCCCTTAGAGACAGGGTCAGTGCCACCTGTATGAGCAGAGCAGTGAACTACAGCTAGGGCTTTTGGTAGCTGGAGAGCAGAAAGAACTTCATTAATAATTTTTGCATTAGCTATAGATTTTCCAGCTGAGGTTAAAAATCCTCTCTGGAGCCATAACATACCCACTGCATGACATATTCCAAATGCATATCGAGAATCCGTATAAATTGTAGCCTTTTTATCTTTGGCAATTATACATGCATGTTTTAGAGCCATGAGTTCTGCGGCTTGAGCACTTAGATTTGAGGGCAGTGAAGCTGACCATACAGTGTTAAATTCTGTAACTACAGCAGCTCCAGTGTAGCGTATGCCATCCCTCATAAATGAAGAGCCATCAGTAAATAAAACTAGATCAGGATTCTCTAAAGGAGTGTCCAGGAGATCGTCTCGAGGCTTTTCAGCCATGGACACTAGTGTTTCACAATTATGTAAAGGTTCTTCCGAAACTGGTAAATCTGGAAGTAAGGTGGCTGGGTTAAGGGTTGTACAACGTTTTAAAGTAATATTTTCATTATTTAGCAAGGTTATTTCATACCTTGTAATTCTCTGATCAGAAAATGCCTGTGTTCTATGTCTTAGCAGTAATGCTTCCACTTCATGTGGGCACATAATTGTTAATGGGCATCCCAATACTAGATCAACAGTTTTCGTCACTAACAGAGCTGTGGCAGCTACACCTCTAAGGCATGGTGGTGCACCTGCAGCTATAGGGTCTAGCTGAGCTGAATAATAAGCAATTGGACGCTGGTATGGTCCCAAAGTTTGGGTTAAAACACCTGAAGCTACTCCTCTACGCTCATGTACATATAAAGTAAATGGTTTGTTATAATCCGGGATGCCTAGAGCAGGAGCAGACAGAATAGCTTGTTTTAAATTCGATAGAGCTAACTTGTGTTCTGGCTCTAATTTAAGTGGTTCAGGGACTGAATCTTTTGTTAATGCTATAAGGGGTTTAGTAATCTCCCCATAGCAAGGGATCCATTGTCTGCAGAAACCTGTTGCTCCTAGGATTGCTCTTAAGTGTTTTTTAGTGGTAGGATTGCTCAATTTTTGAATATTTTCAATGCGCTTAGGGGATATATGTCGTGCACCAGCTGTCAAGATGAACCCCAAATATTCCACTCTGGGGAGACACCACTGCACTTTTTCTTTTGCTATCTTATGTCCTCTTTTATGTAACTCTAAAAGAAGATGTTTACTATCTTCTTGGCATGTTTCAGCATCAGGTGAAGCCAGGAGTAAGTCATCTACATATTTAATCAATTTACTATTTTTAAATATTATATTTTCTGTATCTTGGCTCAAAATCTGTGCAAAAATACACGGGCTCTCGCAGAAACCTTGGGGAAGACGGGCCCATGCCCACTGAGAATTATTCCAGGTAAAGGCAAATATATGTCTGGAATTCTCATGAATGGGAATTGAGAAAAAGGCTGAGCACAGGTCCACGACCGTAAAGTAAGTGGCTGTGCTGGGAATAGAAGAAATAATTGTGTTTGGGTTTGAAACCACTTGGTGTCTCTTTATAACATGATTGTTTATAGCTCTTAGATCCTGAACAAATCTATATTGGGGTTTTCCATCTGGGCCTAATTTCGGCTTCTTGACAGGTAAAATAGGTGTATTATATTCTGACTTGCACGGGATAATTATTCCTTGCTCAATAAGTGAATTTATCACTGGGGTAATTCCCTCAATGGCTTCTTTTGATAAGGGGTACTGAGGAATGGAGGGAGCTGGTCCTCCTTTTGTTCTAATCTGAACAGGTACAGCTGATTTAAGTAGGCCTACATCAGTAGAAGATGTAGCCCATAGAGACTCTGGAATATCATCTGGGATTTTAAAAGTGGGAGGCTCTTTTACTTCCTGCTCTTCTGAAAGAAGTACAGGGAGTAGGTTTAAAGAGTCCTCTGGCAATTCCAGTGACATAGACCCATCTGGATTGCAAATTATTGTGGCTCTAAGTTTACATAATAGATCCCTTCCCAGTAAATTTGTGGGGGATCCAGGCATTAAAAGAAAGGAGTGTTCTATTGATAAAGGTCCAAGGCTTACCACACGAGGAGAAAGTTCTGGGACCTTTTGAGATGTTCCTGATACCCCTACTACGTTTATAGAGCCAATAGAATTACAGTTTACATCTGGTTTGCTTACCAGTACTGATCTTGAAGCCCCAGTATCTAATAAACAACCATAACATGAATTACCCACTTTTAGGGTTACATAAGGTTCCTTACTATTTGGGGGGGAATGTACAGGGATAATAGGCATTAGAACATCATGGTCAGGAAAGTCAAAAGTTTCCCTTTCTGATTCCAAAGCCGTCCCTCCCCCCACGCACCTTCATAAAGATGCTTGGGCTCCATGGGCACCCCCCTGAGGGGCATTAGCACCCTGATTAGTTCGGGGGCGAGCTCCACTTGAGATATACTGTTGTGGGGTCATTTGGTATGAGCTATCATCATCCCGAGGTTTATTTTTAGCATTTCTATCATGCCTAAAATTGCTATTCCTGGAATCATCATCTTTATTATTGCTATTCCTGTTTCTGTTGTTATTCCTATAGTTATCTGTTGGCTGGGTATTATTTCTGAGTAGTCTCAAGAAAGTCCTACAAATCCCCATTGTATGGCCCTTCTTTATACAGAAATAACAGAAGGCAGGTTGATTGTTAGATTCTTGGAGAGGGGCTATAACCTCTCCTTTATTTTTTAGTTTTGCTTTTAGCATTTTGATTTCTGCTTTTAAACCATCTATCGAGTCAGTATCATCCTCCTGTTCTTGGCTTCTAAAAACATAAGATGCTGTCTTCCTTAATTCCTCAAGGCCCATTTTATCCCAATTTGGGCAATGAGTCTTAAAATAGTCTTTGACTACTTTGCAGGAATTTTTAACAAATTGTCTACGTACATGTTTTACTTCCCGTTCTACGGTTAAGTCAAGGTCCATATATATCCTTGCAACCTCAATCAGTCTGTCCATAAAATGGGACGGAGTTTCATCGGCACGCTGTTTAATTTTTTCAAATTTGTCCCACATGTATCCTGTGTCAGCACAAGCTTTTATAGCTGTTAATAATGCTTGCCTGCCATCATGTAATTTTTTAATATCTGTTGGAGAGTTGTAATTCCATTTTGGATTTGTATGGGGCCAGTTAGGTGAGTCTTTACTTTTATTACGATTGGCCCGATTTATGATCCTCTCTTTCTCACCATGTGTCAGAATTGCTCCTAAAACATTTTCAACGTCCTGCCAAGTAGGGTCATAAGTATCAAATATATTTTCTAATGTTCTTAAAACTAAAACTGGGTCTTTTTCAAAACTAGGCATATTCTTTTTCAATCCATCTAAATCATCAAGGCTGAAGGGAGTAAAGTGTCTTACAGATACCAGGTCTCCTTCAGT